>NW_017674950.1:9407-29829 GCF_001879085.1 Nicotiana attenuata
AACATTGGGGAAGAGTCTACATGAAATCAAGGATGGGGCTATCAACGTCAAAGCTTTTGATGGTTCCCAAAGGTCCATTATTGGGGAGATCAGTTTATGTCTGCAAATTGGACCAACTTGGTTCGATGTTGATTTTCAAGTAATAGACATCCCAGCATCATACAACTTGTTACTGGGACGACCTTGGATCCATGCCGCTGGAGCTGTAGCATCAACCCTGCACCAGGCAGCGAAATTCGAGTGGAATCACCAAGAGGTTATTATTCATGGTGACGGGAGTAACCCCATATATACAGTCGCCAAACCATCCCAGCGACTGAAGAAAGAAGGAAGCTAGGAGGAGAAACCTACCACCAGATTGAGCGAGTCAACGCCGTGGACAAAGATAAGTGGTGGGATAACAAGATAGAAAGTATACTGAATTGGAGCGGGTATGAACCTGGCAAAGGGCTCGGCAAGAACCTCCAAGGAATCACCAAGCCTATCAAACTGAAGAAACATGGCACCACTTTCGGGTTAGGGTATGGATATACTTGGCAAGAATTCAGGAACTGTTCGCCACCATGGCGCGGCCCTTACTACCCGCTGGAGCATCCAATACCCCGCCTGGAGCAAACTTTCTAGCTAGCAGACAACATATATGGGTCAGAGGAAGATGAAACATTGGCAGCAATGAAGAACCTGTTCTTGGAAGATGACAATATGGACTGTCATGTCACTCTCGAGGAGGAAGGGGAGGAAGGCCCTTCCATACAAGCTGTGAGTCGAGGAGCGCGCCTCAACAATTGGTCCATCAGAACCACCAAAGCCCGGAAAGCTTCGGGGTAGCAAGGCTAAACAAAGCACTATGCATTATCTTTTACTTTTTTGCTAGTTGATTTCCTTTCAGTATTATCTTTAAAATTTTGAAAAGAGCTCCGATGTTCAAAACGATTTAGGAATTTATCAAAGTATTTCAGTTTCTTATAAGTCTCGCTCTTATTATTTTTCTCTATCATTTATTTTGTTTTACACAGCATTACTATTACTTATCTTGATGAACCGACGAGTGTGACATGCGACGAGGTAACGCAACAAACGGATATAGACTCAGAAGAGGATGAGATACCAGAAGAGATCGTTTGGGATACCGTACCACAGTCCGCACATCAACTGGGGCAACTCCTTACATGCTGGTTTACGGTACCGAGGCAGTCATCCCGGCCGAAGTAGAGATTCCCTCCCTGAGGATTATACAGAAAGCGGAACTTGAAGATGCAGAATGGGTAAAAAGTCGCTATGAGCAGTTAGCCCTCATAGACGGGAAAAGACTGAACGCAGTTTGTCATGGTCAATTATATCAGAACAGGATGTCCAGAGCCTTCAACAAGAGAGTCAAACCAAGACGGTTCACACCAGGGCAACTGGTGTTGAAGAAGATTTTCCCACATCAAGATGAAGCCAAAGGGAAGTTCTCTCCTAACTGGCAAGACCCGTACATGGTTCATCGGGTCCTAACAGGAGGGGCCCTCATACTCGCAGAGATGGATGGAGAAGTCTGGCCAAAGCCAATTAATTCAGATGCAGTCAAACGCTATTATGTGTAATCATTATAATTTCTGTATGATGTAATTTGATCTACGCCTGACCTGATTCCCATTTAAGAGGGGATACATAGGCAGCCCTATGGGTTCGGTCACAATTCAATAAAATTTTCATTTCTCCCACTATTAGAAACTGGGGCAGAATTTTGAGGAGGACCCTCAAAATTCCGAAGTTGATCTTCAGCCATTCACCAACGTGCAGCCGTCAGAAGCACCAGCGCAGTAAACTGGGGCAGAATTTTGAGGAGGACCCTCAAAATTTGGGAGCAAAAGAGGTCGCAATATCTTGAACCGCGTCGCAGTCGTCGGTTCATCTAAAAGAAAATCGTTTTTATTATTATTTATGTGTTTACATCATATTTTTGAAAGTTATGCATGGCTACTATCAAATTGCTTTGTTTAGCGACGCTACCCCCCAATGAAAACAAGAGCCGAGTAGGACGAGCGAGGTCCACGGGAAGACGAACTAACCTTCCCCCTTTACAAAACTCACGATCTTTCTTTGAATGCAGGCACCCCAAAACATAGAACCATCAGATACGGGTACATATTCACATTTTGCAGGAGTACAACTCTCAGAATCATCGCTCACTTACAAGTGCTGTCCGCACATGACATCCCCAACAGCCACAACGACGCAATCAACTATCAGCTATCATCTATCAGCTAAGAGCTTTCGTTACTACTCACTTTTATCTGCATTTTGCATAAGGCTACTTTTCTGCCTTCCGAGACTAAGCATTGTCTCCACCTGCATTTTCCTGCATTGCATAAGGCTACTTTTCTGCCTTCCGAGACTAAGCACTGTCTCCATCCTGCATTTCCTTGCATTGCATAAGGCTACTTTTCTGCCTTCCGAGACTAAGCACTGTCTCCATCCTGCATTTTCTTGCATTGCATAAGGCTACTTTTCTGCCTTCCGAGACTAAGCATTGTCTCCATCTGTATTTTGCACTGCATAAGGCTACCTTTCTGCCTTCCGAGACTAAGCATTGTCTCCACCTGCGTTTTCCTGCATTGCATAAGGCTACTTTTCTGCCTTCCGAGACTAAGCGCTGTCTCCATCCTACATTTCCTTGCATTGCATAAGGCTACTTTTCTGCCTTCCGAGACTAAGCACTTTCTCCATCCTGCATTTTCTTGCATTGCATAAGGCTACTTTTCTGCCTTTCGAAACTAAGCACTGTCTCCATCCTGCATGGCTGAAATATCGCCACCTCTTATTTGCATCGGCTGAAATACCGCCAGCTTTATTTAAATCTTGCATGGCTGAAACATCGCCAATTTTGTTTAAATCCCTCATATCGGCTGAAAGACCGCCAATTGCATCCAAATCTTTGCATCGGCTGAAAAATCGCCAACTTTATTTAATTCTCTGTATCGGCTGAAAAACCGCCAGCTTTGTTTAAATTTCTGTCGGCTGAAATATTGCCATTTGTATTTATACTTCATATCGACTGAAATATCGCCATTTATACTTATGCTTTGCGTCGGCTGAAATATCGCCATTTATATTTATGCTTTACATCGGCTGAAATACCGCCAAATCCTGCATTTCATGGGCTGAAATACCGCCAAACTGTCCAAGGGCATCATTGTTCGGAGGCACCATTTTCATAGCCCGAGAACGCCATGCCATGGCCCGAGGACCCCGCTTTATATTTTGCATATCATTATTCAAAGGCATCATGGTTCGGAGGCACCATCGTCATAGCCCGAGAACGTCATTTCATAGCCTGCGAATCCTTTATTATACGCTTCATGCCCACGACGTCATGGTCTGAGGACGTCATCCTAACCGTCCAAAGATAGCATTCATGGTCCAAACGGGAACTTGCATCACGTTTAAATTCTGCACGATATGTTTGTATTACTCATTCGTAGGTACATCAGCTGGCAACGACCATCATAGCAGGAGCAATCCCACTCCGGTTCCCGCAGCCCATCAGTCCCTGACCATCCTTCCCAACCTAAATATTGCGTCCGTCTTTTTCAAAACCGCCATCGGCATATTCCGTCGATGTACCCTGAACTACATATGACCTGATTCCTGTAAGACCAGGGATATGTAGGTAGCTCAGAAACCAGAGCTCGGTCAAAACCTTTGCAAGTCGTTTCTCTCGGTCAAAATTGGTCATCATATCTTTACCCGACAACTCTTTCATCCTTCCCGGGTAAAGAGGGGTAGCTGTTGATACCCAATTTTTCCCTTATCTATTTTTATACTCAAAATAGCATGTACATGCATATATAAGTATGCCCAAGAATTTTTGACATTTTTCTAATTTTTAAAGCTTTTAAAAATCATTTTTATTATTTTGTTTTAACAGTAGAAAACCCAATAATTCCCAAAACTATCATTTTGGTGAGTAATTTATTTCCATCCTCCTATTTACATCACAATATAATTAAGGTAATTTTTCGCATATTATTTTTTTATAAATCTATTTGATATTTTAAGCTAAAATTGCATAAAATTGCAATTATAGCCTATATTGCGATTAATAGCATCTTGCAATTATAAAATTACTCCCAGTATTTTTAAATTAACATTTATATATTATTAATTAATTCAGTGCTTTAATTTATTTTTAAAAATCGTTTTAACTATTTTAATCAAATTAAAAGGGGAGAAATTGGCTATTTAATACATAGCCCATTGCGTTTCGATTATAGCCATATTAAACCCCCAATTTAAACTCAATTTTACCGGCCCAAATCCTAAAATCGACCCAACCCTGACCCAATTCATAATACTCGACCGGATCCCCCCTTTAATCACAGTCGTTGATCTAAAAGATCAACGGCTCAAATTAAACCTTTCCTTTTTAATTCACCGACTACCCCCAACCCTAATTCATTTCCACCCTTCAGCCGCCCTTGAATCCCCAAATTCTCTCAAGGTTCTTCGGAACCCTAGCCTCCCCCTACCTTGTTCCACCGTGTTTTCACCGGAGTCCATGGCTTCTCAGGCCATGGACAGCCTATACTCACCTCCTACGGCTCCTACATGCCTGTTGCTTGAAGGTTCGAGGCCAGACCTCGAGGGTCTTCACTCAGACCTTCACCGATTCGAGGATTCCGGCCATCTCCGGCCTTGCTCCGGTGGCTCTTGGTCTTCTGAGCCTGATTCTGACCTCATCCGACTTAGATCGGACATTTTCGAAGCCTTTCTCATTCTAGGGTTCATCTGAAACCCTAACTATCGAGGTTCTCTCCGATTATTTTTAGATCTGTTATATGTTTGCAATATTGCTTAAGTTTCTTAAACGTTTTCTCCGATTTTCTTTCAAAAAGTTACTTCTTTTCGATTAGGGTTTCTGGAAAAGGTCTTGAAAATGTTTCTGACTCTTCTTCTTCTTCTTTTCTTGGTGTGAATCGATCCCTGCTATGTTCTTATTTGCTCTTTTCTGACTCGCATGCTTTTTCGTGTGTTCTTATATTTGCTGTATTATGAAGTTTTTTGTTGTGCTCCGTTCTGTCTCCTACTGGTTTCAATATCATACTCTCACATGCCTATCTTATGTGTTCCTTACTGTGTTTTCCTATTGAGTTTTAGTCCTTTGTTTGCCTTTACCAGACTTTGTTCTTTCTAGATGTGTTTCATCGACTATTTCCTTAAGTTTACACTACCCCTTTATCTCCTGAACTCGTTTAAATTCCAAGTTTTTCTTGAAACTTGTTCCCTGTACTTCAAATTAGTTTCTATGTTCTATTTGCCTTGAACCTGCTATTGTGCTTGTATGTTTTCTCATGAGACTCTGAAAGATGTCTCTGAGTCTGTTTCAATAGCTTGCCTTCTCATCTCTGTGTCGAATTCGAGTTTAAAAACCCTAAGATTTGGGGGTTTCTTTGGCAAGTTTGATTTTGTGTTTGGACAGGGGTTCTACTTTGAAACCTTGAACTCTCAGACTCACTCCGAGTTTATGAACTGAATTTGAACTTTTTCTGCGTTTGTGATTTTGAAACTTTCTTGCTATAGTCTTTCGTAATTAGCATGACATCCTTCTTGCTTGACATGTCTATGTGTTTTATATATGAGAGCTTCTCTTTCAAAGGTTTTGCCAACTGTTAATTGATTCTGAATCCCTTTAATGTTGCTTACTTGATTGTTACTGATTTTCCCCTAAATTAAACTTTCCTTTACCACTTTTCTGACTCGGTTCAATCGAACAAGGCTTTCAACTTGGTTCTTTTACTGGCTGTTTTACTGATTCCCTTTCCTTGTTTTTCACAAATCAAGTACCACTAGACTTTTACCTTAAATAGTTTTTATGTATTTACCCTTTATTGTACTGCTTGGGAAAATATTCTGATTGACCCTTTCCTTAATTATCTTTACCCGTTGGAAATCAGAATCCCTTAATTGAAGGGAAATTGATTTTCAAGGTTATTTTCCTTACCTTTTCTTACTTACTTGCCGCACTATAAAAAGGGCCTTCCCTTCTATACTTTCAACAATCCTGATTCACTGATTTTTGAATCACAAACTCTCTTGCACTCTTTGCTCTCTTCTGAGATCTTTTGCATTGCTTGCTCGCAATTTGGCTTACCAAAGCTTCTGCTTTTCATTTATTTTTCTGAAACTGGTATGTCCTACTTTTGATTCTAGCATCAACTCCAATGTGTTTATTTACAAGCTTTTATGCCCATGCCTACTTTACTGCTTTGTAGAGTTCAACTTTAAAGTAATACTTATGTCTTGCTATCTGTTGCTGCAATGAATCACTATCCCCATCCCCCTTTTATGTGCTTGGGCTGTAGTTTAATACATGGCAATATACAAAGTTATTGTCATGGATTAAAACTGGGTCCTTTGGATCCTAGCCTCTTTCAATTTCCCATACCCCCATTCCCTTATGTGTATTGAGTTAAGGTATAGCCTGGCAGCATCCAAGTTGCTGTCCAGGGCTGAACCTGACCTTCAAAAGGTCCTAACTCTTTAATTTTTAAGCTGACCGGCTGGTCAGGGGTGTGCCAGCATTCCAGTTGCTGGGCATGACCACCAGCCTGCCCTGGCTCCCCCTAATTCCCTTTCGTTGCACTTACACTTACTCCTAGTCTCTAAGTTCTGCCCCCTCCTATGAGCCTTGCCTTGGGACCTTGAGTTCCATCTGAACTTGGACATTTGAGGGCTGGCCCTTCCACACTGCACTATGTTCTTAACTCTGCAATGATATTTGGGGTGTAAGCATTGCCTGGAATTCTTGAAGTTCCTTGGAACTTTGACACATCCCAAATAAGAGAAAGGCTTTGAAAATCCGATCCTGGAAGTTGGTTTATCTCATATTATTAGACTTTGAGTCTGGATTAGGCTGATTAGATGTAGATGTAATTACTGATGTAATTTTATTATTCCTTCTGATTCGCTTGGTCTGTAATAAGCTTTGTAAATAACTTTGTAATAACTACTGGGGTATAGTGAAAGGGGATGGGACTGAATGCATGCCAAAGGGGTAGAAATCATGTCTATAAGATATTTACTTTTTAAAATTCTGCATTTTCACATAGAAATCATGTCTATAGGATATTTCCCCTTTAAAATTCTGCATCTCACATAGAAATCATGTTCATAGGATCATTGCTTTCAAACTCTGCATTTTCACGTAGATACCGTGTCTATAGGATATTTACTCTTTAAATTTTGGATCTTGCCTAGAAATCATGTTCATAGGGGTTATCACTTTCAAAGCCTGCATTTTTCACATAGATACCATGCCCATAGGTTTTCTGCACTTTGTAATAATATCATGGCAATAAATTGATAATGAAGCTTTGCATATTATATAGATAATATGCCTATAGGACTTCCGGCACTTTGCATATAAATTTGTCATTAGGCAAGCCTGCTTATAGGAGTTAAAATAACTCATTACACATAGATGACCTGCCTATAGGATCTCTGCTCAAAATCAGTTACACCTAGAAAGCATGCCTATAGGAACTATCAACTTAATCAGAATCGCCACTCGTTCCTAAGTTTAAAATCAATGGCAATTTGCTTAACACTCGTAGAGCTTATAACTAATGACTTTTTGTAATCAGTTACTCCTCCGTCCCTGGATTAATAGATATCATGCCTATAGGCCCTGTTTAACATACAAATAGTTAGATAATTAATCAACTGTCAGTTTTCGACAACTACATCTAAGCAAGACTAATTTGGACTCCCTATCTGGGAAATATGTGGTAAATCAATTCTTCCTACGCTAATTCTAATTAATGACCTAAACAGTATGTGTAAGACATGCTAAACAATTCGTTTCTTTAAGTGAGGAGGCCTACTTGATCCTTTAATTGTTCTTATTTCCCCATTAACTGCTTTATGTGTTTTGTTTGTCGCCCTAGAATTTTATCCTTTTAAAACCCCTGAAAAGCCAAGTTCCCTCCCTTTTAGGATTAGTAGTCCTAAACGCCTCCGGGACTGATAGGTGGGACGGGTAATAGCATGCAGTAGGTAACAATACCATTCCGCGCTTAAATACCTTAACGGGGTTGGAAGGGTAGACATGGAGATGATGATCACATGATAACGCTATGCGTACGATTGATTACCGTTGTTGTGTGGATGATCCATGTGTTTTACAAACCTAGGACCCCCTTTCCTTTATGTGACTTTATTTAATAACAATAAAATTCTGTCTTTTCAACTACCCAAAACCCCTCTTAATTTTACTGCATTATTCCTTTTTTCCCTAAATTTTTCTTCTTTGTTTATTCAATGTCTTGATTAATTTTCTGCATTTAGACCCTCCCTCAAACAAATTGTAGATCATCTAGACCTTGATTCCAACATGCTTGTTACGTATCTATTTGTAACCCTTATGTGTGAAGTTATTTGTATACTTATTTGCATTAAAGTCACAACATGGCATGGCCGGGAACCACACTGGTGGATCTTGAGGGGTGCCTAACACCTTCCCCTCGAGATAATTTCTAGCCCTTACCCGAACTCTGGTTTTCAAACTCAAAACTCTCAGTGTCCTAATGCACTTAATCATTAGGTGGCGACTCTTCAATTCCAAAAACCCAATTCCCACACGGGAAGAGAGTTGTCTTCTCAAATGTCATAAACCCGATTTCGCGAGAAAAAGGGGGCGTCGAGAGGCATAAGATCTCTTAGGCAACCCCCAAATTTTAAAGGCCACGGCCATACCCACTCGGGGACTGTTATCTTAGGAAATCCTATATAACTCGAGAAAGCAAGCTCACTAGGCTATGCCCGAACTAAAAGGCTACAGCCAATTTAACACGGTTCGGAGACGTCCAAAATCTGTAACAAAAATAGGCCTTCGAAAAAGAAAAAATAAAATTCTTTCACAACTGGTTCTAAAGGCTACCCTCGGCAGAATCTCAAACTTAAGATATTTTCGAGAGAAAACTTCGGTAACATCGAACCCCGATATCGCCTTAACCCAAAATGGCAATAAAGGCAAGGTTTGTTTGAACCCTCGAACACAACCTTATTGTTTCGTGCTATGGCATGCCAACCTTTGTGAATACGAACAATAAAGCTAAGGAAAAAATTTGAGAGCCGAAAGGGAAAGAAAAGCCTTATATTTATATACAATAGTTTTTTACAAAGGCCTAATCGGCCTAATACAAAATTTACAATGGCAAAACGGCCTCAGAAAAAATGCAAAGGAAAAACAAAAAAATAGATAAAGGCCTAAGTAGCCTGGTCTTCACCAAAGGCAGCTTCTCCATCCTTGAGAACTTCCCCGTCTTCAGACTCAATTAAACTATCTGAGTCTTCCTCGGGAAAGGCTAGCTTTCGATTCCTAGCTTCCTTTACTTTGGCGTTCTCGAGTGCAGCCTGTATATCGAAGCCCTGAGCATGGACTTCCTCGAGGCTTCCCTTCGAGCTTGCCACTTTGCATGATCCATCATGCTTTTGACCTGCGCCTGGATGGCCCCAACATCGACCTTATACTGGGTCACAGTAGCATTGGCTTTAGTGTTGGCCGCGGCCACCTCAGATTTGACCGCCTCGAGCTCATTAGCCAAATTAGCTAACTGGGACTGAAGCTCCTCAATTTTTTTTGCTTGCACTGAGGTTTTCTCTCTTGCAACCCGAAGCTAGGACTCGGCTAACTCCAACTCTGCATGGATGGCCTCCTTTTTTTAGGCTAAGTTATCCATGTTCTTCTTGAACTCTTCAGCCTCGACTCGAATTGCACCTATTTGTTTCTGAAGATCCGCGATCTGTTCGAGCCTCTATCGAACCTGCAGAATTAGATCGTTAGTCGTTATCTCCTATTCGTTTTCACTATCGTGAAGCACTCGAAATACCTGCTTGGCCATCTCAGCATGCTCATCCTGAGCCGTCACTAAATCTGCATGAAGCTTCTCACTGAGAAGCTTGTAAGTGTTATTTTTCTTAGTGAGGTCCCGAACATCAACCTCGTGGTCCTCCCGGATTCAAAGGAAAGCCTCATGATGCAACACTGAAGCCTATAAGCAAGGAAGAAAATATTAGAATTGCTTATGGCTGCAAGTTTAAAAGAGATAGTGGAATGACCCTCAAAGTTACCCGATTCAGAGCATGTTGGGCCTCGTTGAACAGTAAAGTGGCTCCCACCGCATTCATCACAGCTTGATCTTCCCTGGTCCAAGCACCTCAGATAGCTGGCAATCCCCATGGGGGAGAGAAGACCCGGGCATCCTCCGGTATGGAAAACACTATATTCCACCTACGGTAGGGATTAACACTTGGGATTGGGAATCGGTCCACAAGTTTTGGGCTCGACGAAGAGCCAGTAGCGCCCGGGGACGATGTTTTCTTCGGCATCGGTAAGTCACCAAACCCGGTGACATCTCCCAAAGCAGCAAACTCAACCTCATCCAAAAGGCCATGGGTATCGACCGTTCCCTGAGGGCCCTAATAAGTAGGGATTTTGACTACTTATTTGCACGCTTTTACTTACGTTTTAGCTTAAAAATGCTTAAAGGTATTCCCGAAAACTAATGAAATGTGCTTTCTTGCAGGAATATTGGGAAACGAGCCAAAGAAATAAAAATCAACTCAAAAAGGAGTAAAATTCGTCAAGGACCAAAAAAAGACTAAATGACCAAAGTGCGGACTGCACAATACTGTGTGCGGCCGCAAACCCTGAAGATCCACTAATAGAATCCCTTCACAAAGTTTGGACCGCACAATTATTATGCGGTCGCAGAAGATAAGAATTAGAGAGCTATGTTTTGGGGACCTGAAGATGTGCGGACTACACTATTATTGTACGGCCGCAGAATGCAAAAGTGCGGCCGCATTCGTAAATGTATGGTCTGCAGAAAGTGCCAAGTTCCAACCCAATATCAAGAGTGCGGCCGCAATCAGAAATGTGCGGCCTGCACAATTAGAGGAGATGCGGCCGCACCCCAAATTTATGCGGCCGCAGAAGGCCACCTTGTCAAGTTAGCTTTAAGGTACGGACCAGTCACAGAATTGTGCGGCCGCACAACCTCCATAGGGGAAATTTTGTCCGATAATTTTAGATGGGTATAAATAGATCTTTTTGTCATTTTTAGGTCAAGTTTGGTGCACCTGAGAATAAATAGCCATTTTTCTTTACTGTATTGGGTAACTTTGTAATAGTTTAACATTTAACATAAGATTTTCTTCCCTTAATCATCTATTATGAATTTTATCTTAGTTTCTTCTTTAATTTCTTCGTTTTCCATGAGTAGCTAAACCCTTAGCTAGGGTTGTGACCCAACCCTAGTATGGGTACTAAATGGGTGATTGATTTAGGGCTTATTTATGATTGGGTATATGATAGTTAGCCTAGTTCTTTCTTGAATTTGAGAATTGATGGTTGTAAACATTGACTCACGCCTAATTGACTTAGTCTCTACTTGAGAATGAGTGACTAAGTCTAGGAAAACTTGGCTAACAATAAATTAGGGTGAACTCAAGAAATAGATAGCCCCAATTAAAGGGTTGAATCTAGAGATAGTAAGACCCCACTTGAGCATCTATCACTTGTTTCGTGAAATACCCATTTGGACTTGAGAAAGGCAAATTGGAAAAAATCACTCAAACTACCAAGAGGTATAGAGTGAGTAATCGCGTGTGATTGCTATATTGTATCCTGATCAGCCAAACATGCCCTAAAGCTCTCAATCCGTTAGGTAGCCATCTAGGAGGAAGCTACAACCCTAGTTCTTTTATAACTTGAAAAACAACAATACCAAAAACATTGTCTCTTAGCTTTTCAAATACAAGCATTAGCGTACAAACTAGAATTAGAAAGGAAACAACTGAATATGTAGAAGTGCAATCTTGGGCACGTCATACACTAGACTAGGTATATACCTAATCTCACATAAAGCTCTCTATGGAATCGACCCCGACTCGCGTTGGGTATTTATAATTGCATCGACCGCCTCACAATCCCAATTAATGGTGTGAGTTTGGGAGACATCAATTTTTGGCGTCGTTGCTGGGGAGCTAAAAACGGATTTGCTATATAATTGGTTTTGTGTGTGATTTGTCTTTCCTTCCGAGTTACTAATATTTTCGTGAAACAGTTGTAGGTGATACAATGGCTCTCAACAAAAATGATCCTCTTGGAAATGTGCCATTGGGGGATGACGGGGATGATGACCAAGTTGATGAGGTTCCTCTTGAACCTCAAGGAAATAGACGAGGATGCCCGCCTCAAGACAACGTTCGCTCCTCCCCCACCTCCTTCAAGAGCGTCGGCATATCGAATGTTGCCGAATGAAGGATACGGAAGTGCCATAGTCCCGCCCTGCATTAGGGCGAGCCGAAAATGTCATGCTTACACTGCTGGAACAACGGGGATTCTTCACCGGGGCTCCGAGTCAAAATGCATACAAGCACTTGAAAGGATTTGTTGACACTTGCTGGGGGAGTAATCAAACAAACGTCTCCGAGGACGCTTTGAGGTTGAGGCTATTCCCTTTTTCTCTTCGGGGGAAGGCTTTGGATTTGTTAGAGAGGTTGCCAAATCATTCTATCCGTACATGGGATGAATTGCTGAGAAATTCATTTCCAAGTTCTTTTCTCCCGGACATATGGCAACTCTTAGGGATGAGATTCTAGCTTTCAAACAAGAACCCAATGAGCCTTTGCATGAGATATGGGAAAGGTACAGTACTATGGTGAAAGATTGCCCGAACAATGACATGACGAAGGCTATGATTCACAAACTTTTTATAGGGGGATCAATACTACCAATCAATGCGTGGTCAACCAACTTGCTGGTGGAAATTTCATGACAACACCGTATGCGGAAGCTTGTGAGATTCTTGATGAAATGGCGGATACTTCATCGGCATGGAAAAGTAGAGCTAACGTTCCTCAATGCGATCCAAATGTGATTCACTTGCATAAGGAATTACATGGTCATGGGCAAGCAATTTTCGAGTTGACCACCACAATGAATCAACTAGCCAAAGCTCAACTTCAACAAGTGCAAGGTCCCAAGCAAGTAAATGCAATGGAAGGAGCTATTATGATGGTGAACAAGAGAAGGCAAAATGGTCCTCAAGTGCAAAATCGGGTTGAAAATTATGAGCAAGATGATAGTGGATTTGACCAAGATGGACAATACATGAGCAAGAGGAGGAAGTACAATATGTGAACAACTTCCAAGGGCAAAGAAACTATAATCAAGGCCCAAGTCAACAACAATGGCGACCACAAGGAAATCAAGGAAATTGGAATTCAAGAAATCAAAATGGTTGGAACAATCAAAACAACCAAGGGAATTGGAACAATCAAAGTAATCAAGGAAATTGGAATGGTCAAAATAACCGAGGCAATTGGAGTGTCAATAATCAAGGCTATTGGGGATGTAATAACCAAGGAGGGTGGAATAACAAAAGCAACAACAACAACCGGGGATCGTGTTTTCAAAGTCCCCCGATTTTTCAACAACCGAGCAATCCACCTCCTTTCCTTCCCAAGGCCCGAGTTCTTCCAACAATGAGATGGGCCAAATAGAGAACATGTTCAAATAAATGATGGAGAACAATACAGATTCCGATGCTCAACTAGCCTCTCACAACCCTTCAATATGCAATTTGGAAGTTCAAATGGGCCAAATCTTGCAAGCTTTGAACACTCGTCCTAAGGGGGCACTACCAAGTGATACGGTGGTAAACCCGAAGGGTGGGAACAACATGAGGCACGCCATGGCCATGACTACAAGGAGTGGAAAAGGTGGGGAAGCAACCACCTCAAGTAAAAAGAAAATTGTGGATGATGAACAATTGGCACAAGAAAATGAGATGCAAAGCAATAAAGTGCAAGAAAATGATGAGGTGAGAATTGATACCGAAGACAATGTGGACGAGACTCAAGAAGAAGTGAACCTGTCTAGGGAGCACATTATGGACATACCAGAAACGGTAGTGCCAAAGACTAAGGCACCAATGCCAAGGCCTCTTCCTCTATATACTCAAAGGCTTGCCAAGCAAAATGGCGAGAACCAATTCAAAAAGTTTATTGACATGATGAAGAATTTGTCTATTAATTTGCCGTTGGTTGAGGCCTTGGAACAAATGCTGGGATATGCAAAGTTCATGAAGGACTTGCTGACCAAGAAGGGGTCGATAAATTATGAGACGATAAAGATGGCACATCAAGTGAGTGAAATTGTGCACTCAATGGCTCCTAAATTGGAAGATCCGGGCGCTTTCACAATCCCATGTACAATTGGAAGTGTCGACTTTGCCAAAGCTTTATGTGATCTTGGGGCGAGTATTAACGATGCCCTATTCGGTGTTCAAAACTCTGGGGATTAGGCAACCAAGACCCACATCAATGAGGTTTCAAATGGCGTATCGTACAATGAAGAGACCTTTGGGTATTATTGATGATGTGTTGGTTCGTGATGACAAGTTCATCCTCCCGGCGAACTTTGTGATTCTTGATTGTGAAGTGGACTATGAGGTGCCTATTATTTTGGGTAGACCTGTCCTTGCTACAGGGAAGGCTCTTGTTGATGTGGAAGCTGGTGAGCTCTCTTTCCAGGTGGGTGATGAAAAGGTGGTCTTCCGTATGTGCAGATCCATGAGGCAACCGAATAGCAATGAAGTTTGTTCATTTGTGGATTTGGTGATCAATGTAATTATTGATGATGCTAGTGCCACAGTGAATATTGAGGATAATTTGGAAGCCGTTTTGCTCAACCTTGATAATGATGAGGAGAAAGAAGGCTATGTGGAATGTGTGAATGCATTGCAAGGAGTGGGGTCGTACACTTATGAACCCCGCAAGTTATCCTTGGATCTTGAAAATCGGAAGACTCCTCCAGCAAAGCCCACAATGGAGAAGCCTCCCACTTTGGAGTTAAAGCCATTGCCTCCGTATCTTAGGTTTGATTCCTTGGCCCTTCTTCTACTTTACCGGTTATTCTTTCCTCGAGTTTGACTAACATGCAGGTAGATTCCACATTGGAGGTGCTACAAAGGAGGAAGCGAGAAATTGGATGGACATTGGCGGACATCCGGGGAATAAGTCCCGCCTTTTGCATGCACAAGATAATTTTGGAGGAGGGTGCCAAACCCTCCGTTGAACATCAAAGAAGGCTAAATGAAGCAATGCAAGAGGTGGTTAAGAAGGAGATAATCAATTGGTTGGATGCCGGGGTTGTTTACCCCATTTCTGATAGTTCGTGGACTTCTCCAGTGTAATGTGTCCCAAAGAAAGGGGGCATGACTGTGTTTACCAATGATAAGAATGAGTTGATTCCTACAAGAACGGTGACCGGATGGAGAGTGTGTATGGACTACCACAAGCACAACAAGGTCACAAGAAAAGATCATTTCCTACTTCCCTTCCTTGATCAAATGCTAGATAGGTTGGCCGACCGTGCTTTCTATTGTTTCCTCGCTGGGTATTCCGGCTACAATCAAATTCTTATTGCTCCGGAGGACCAAGAGAAGACTACTTTCATATGCCCTTATGGTACTTTCTCATTCTCAAGGATGCCATTTGGGTTATGCAATGCACCGGCGACTTTTCAAAGGTGTATGATGGCAATCTTTACAGACATGGTGGAGGATATTCTTGAGGTCTTCATAGATGATTTTTCCATGGTAGGGAATTATTTTGATGATTGTTTGAACAATTTGGATAAGGTCTTGGCAAGATGTGAGGAAAAGAACTTGGTGTTGAATTGGGAGAAATATCACTTCATGGTCGAGGAAGGCATAGTCCTCAGCCACAAAATTTCGAAGCATGGTATTGAGGTTGACAAGGCCAAAATTGAGGTGATCTCCAAACTCCCTCCCCCTACCTCCCTGAAGGGAGTGAGGAGCTTCTTGGGTCATACGGGGTTCTATCGTCGATTCATCAAGGATTTTTCCAAAGTGGTGAACCCCTTGTGTAAGCTTTTGGAGAAGGATGCCAAATTCCATTTCAATGAGGATTGTATGAAGGAATTTAAATTGCTCAAGCTTAAGTTGACTACTACTCCTATTATCACCGCACCGGATTGGAGCATGCCTTTTGAGCTCATGTGTGACGCAAATGATGTGGCGGTTGGTGCAGTTTTGGGGCAAAGAATCAACAAAATCTTCCATCCGGTCTACTATGATAGCAAGACCATGAATGATGCCCAAGTCAACTACACAGTGACCGAAAAAGAGCTCCTTGCTATTATTGTTGTTATGGAGAAGTTCCGCCCATACTAGATGGGTACAAAGGTGATTGCTCACACCGACCATGCGGCGCTTCGATATTTGATGAGCAAAAAAGATTCAAAAGCGAGGTTAATGCGGTGGGTGCTTCTACTGCAAGAGTTTGATCTAGAGATCCAAGACCGCAAATGTTGTGAAAATCAAATGGTGGACTACTTGTCTCAATTGGAGGAGGAGGAGAGGCCACATGATGGCCTAGATCAATGATTCCTTCCTGACGAGCAGCTTCTAGCTATTTCAACGACCGGGATGCTATGGTTCACCGACTTAGCAACTTATCTTGTGAGTGGCATTGTACCGAATGAGTTCTCTTCAAACCAAAGGAAGAATCTCAAACGGGATTGCCTTGACTATTATTGGGATGAACCGTATCTTTTTTGGATATGTACCGATGGTGTAATCTGACGATGTGTGCCGGAGGAAGAACAAGTGGAAATTCTAGAGGCTTGTCACTCTTCACCGTATAGTGGTCACCATGGTAGTGCTAGAACGGCAACAAATGCGTTGAGTTGTGGATTCTATTGGCCTACTCTCTACAAGGACGCTAGTGATCTAGTCAAGCGTTGTGATGAATGTCAAAGGGCCGGTGGGATTTCTAAGAAGAATGAGATGCCCCTCACCACCATCTTGGAAATTGATATCTTTGATGTGTGGGGCATTGATTTCATGGGACCATTCATGAGCTCTTGTGGGAACGTTTACATTTTGGTAGCTGTGGACTTTGTGTCAAAATGGGTTGAAGCCGTGGCTTTACCCAACAACGAAGCTCAAAGTGTGGTGGCATTTCTGAAGAAGAACATCTTTACAAGGTCCGGTACTCCTAGGGACATTATTAGTGATGGGGAATCGCATTTTTGCAACAAGGTTTTTGATACCTTACTCACAAAGTATGGTGTTACTCACAAAGTATCGACTCCCTACCATCCTCAAGCAAGCGGACAAGTTGAAGTCTCCAACTGGGAGATCAAGAGTATTTTGTCAAAGACTATGAATGCCAACCGGACGGATTGGTCAAGAAAACTTGATGATGCTCTTTGGGCTCACAAGACGGCTTACAAAACACCGATTGGGATGTATCCATATCGATTGGTATTTGGGAAAGCTTGTCACCTGCCGGTGGAACTTGAGCATAAGGTTATGTGGGCATTGAAGAAGCTTAATCTTGAGTGGGAAGTCGCCGCTAACTTAAGGGTGGCACAATTGAATGAGCTAGATGAACTCCGGTATCATGCCTACCAGAACAGATGTTGGGACAACGATTTTACATGGGACTGTCAGACAGCATGAAGAATATCGTTGATGCCTCTGCTGGTGGGGCATTATTGAGCAAGACTTGGAGAGAAGGTCAGAATTTGCTCGACAAGATGGCGCAGAATTCGGGTTGGACAACTAGGAACGCACCGGTCACTCCAGTGGTGCACTCAGTGCCTCTTGATCCTTCTAATACAATGGCTGAAAATATGGCGACTCTCTTGACACAAATGAGCATCCTCACCAAAAAAGTGGAGGAATCAGGGCAGAAGCAGCAGGTTCATATAGTAGATACCACCAATGGGGGCTTGTGCACATCTTGCATTAGCCAGCCAATTGGTAATCCTTGGAACACAGAGCATGATCATCATCAGCAGCAGCACCCTGAAGATATGAACTATGTGGCTAACTATGGGGGTCAGAGGCAAGGTAATCAGAATTGGGGTCAGCAGACTCAACAGCAGTACAGGCCACCCCAGCCACAGTATAACGCCGGAAACATAGGAGGCATGAGACCCCCCAACAACATGGCACTGTATCCTAGACCACAGGGGTACAACAATCAGCAGCAAGGGTACCACCCACCTCAGCAACAGCAGGGTGGAAGACAGGAAGACGGGTTTGCAAGACTTGAAGCAATGATGCAGCAGGTTATTGGGTCCAACGCTAAGATAAATGAAAGGGTGGATGCACATGATGCAGCTATCAAAAATATTGAGGTACAAGTGGGCCAGATTTCAATGTCACTTAACAATCGTCCGCAAGGGACATTACCTGCAGATACCCAAATCAATCCAAAAGATCAGGGCCCAAAGCAGCTGATGGCGGTGAGTCTCCGGAATGGCAGGGATCTAGATGTTGAGCAAGAGAGAGCTCGAGGAAACATACAGGCTGAGACACTCATTCCAGTGCCAATTGAGCTGGATGAATCTACGGGATTGACAGAGATAACAGTCGAGCCCGCACCTGAAGAAAAGAATATGCAACAAGAGACTGAGACAGTAGCTGAGCCAGTAGTTGAAACAGTAGCTGAGAAAGAGAAATCTCAAGTGATTGGGAAGAAAAGACCTCCTGCACCATTTCCACAAAGGTTAGCCAAGCATCAAAAGGAGGAGAGTATAAAAAGTTCTTGGAGATGCTAAAACAAATCCAGGTAAACATTCCATTGATTGAAGCTCTAAAGGAGATGCCTGGATACGCTAAAATGATGAAGGACTTGATGTCTCGGAAGTTTGACTTTCAAGACTTGTCCACAGTGACACTTACTCAGACCTGTAGTGCAGTGGTATCTACACATGTTGCTGAAAAGCTATCTGATCCAGGTAGTTTTAGAATTCCATGCACTATTGGGAACTTTGCCTTTGCTAAGGCACTCTGTGATTTAGGGGCCAGCATTAATCTCATGCCCCTGGTTATTTATAAGAGGTTGGGCATTGGGAGAGCTAGACCTACCTCTATGTTGTTGCAGCTGGCCGACAGGACTGTGAAGCGTCCATTTGGGATCCTTGATGATGTGCTTATTCAGGTGGGGAAATTCGTGTTCCCTGCAGATTTTGTAATCTTGGATTGCAAAGTGGATGAAGAAATTCCTATAATCTTAGGACGACCATTCTTGGCCACGGGGAGAGCTTTGATTGATTGCGAGACTGGGGAGCTCAAGATGAGGCTCAATGATGAAGAAATTATATTCAATGTGCAGAAATCGATGAGGCGACCAAGTGAGTTCGCAAATTGTTCTCTTATTGATGCAGTGGACGTAATTGTAGAGTCTGATGATGAGGCGTTAACGGTTGAAGATCCCCTTACTGCATGCTTGACAAATTTGGATGAAGTGAATGGTGAGGATTTGGCGGAATGGGTGTTGGCATTGGAAGGTAAAGGGTTCTGGGACAGAAATTTAGAGTTTGAGCCTCTACACTTAGAAAAGAGAGAGACTCCTCCAGCAAAACCATCCATTGAAGAACCACCTAAGCTGGAACTAAAGCCATTACCAGCCCACCTCAGGTATGAGTTTCTGGGTCCCAACTCCACATTACCTGTTATTATCTCATCTGGTTTGTTAGATGTGCAGGTTCAGCAGCTTTTACAGGTACTAAGGGAGTGCAAAACTGCCATTGGGTGGACCATGGCAGACATCAAGGGGATGCCGCCTATTGCATGCATAAGATTCTGCTGGAAGAGGGGCACAAACCTTCAAGGGAACATCAAAGGAGGCTGAACCCAAATATGAAGGAGGTGGTGAAGAAGGAAGTGATAAAGTGGTTGGATGCGGGAATCATTTTCCCAATTTCTGACAGTAGCTGGGTTAGCCCAGTTCAATGTGTGCCTAAAAAGGGTGGCATGACGGTGGTGAAGAATGACAACAATGAACTTATCTCAACAAGAACCGTCACAGGCTGGAGAATTTGCATGGATTACAGAAAGTTGAATCTAGCCACCCGGAAAGACCACTTCCCACTTCCCTTCATTGATCAAATGCTGGATAGATTGGCAGGGAGGTCACACTTTTGCTTCCTGGATGGGTACTCAGGGTACAATCAGATCTCCCATTGACCCCCGGAGGATAGAGAAAAGACCTCCTTCACATGCCCGTACGGATTTATGCCTTCAGGAGGATGCCCTTTGGCCTATGCAATGCACCCGCCACGTTCCAACGGTGCATGATGGCCATATTCACTGACATGGTAGAAGATATAATGGAGGTGTTCATGGATGACTTCTCAGTGGTGGGGAATTCATTTGAGGATTGCCTAGTGAATCTGACGCGTGTGCTGAAACGGTGCATCGAGACTAACTTGGTTCTGAACTGGGAAAAGTGCCACTTCATGGTACAAGAAGGAATAGTCTTGGGGCACCGGGTGTCAAGCAAAGGAATAGAGGTTGATAGAGCAAAGGTTGATGTCATAGCAAAGCTG
>NW_017674950.1:30646-73531 GCF_001879085.1 Nicotiana attenuata
AGAACTGACTGGTCAAGGAAGCTAGATGATGCACTATGGGCTTACAGGACAGCTTTCAAGACACCAATTGGTATGTCACCATATAAGTTGGTGTTTGGGAAGGCCTGTCACCTACCTGTAGAACTTGAACATAAAGCGTGGTGGGCACTGAAACAGCTGAACTTAGACTTGGAAGCTGCGGGCACGTCAAGAGTCACTGAATTACATAAGCTAGAGGAGTTCCGGTATCTTGCTTTTGAGAGAACAAGGCTATATAAAGAGAGAATGAAGAGGCTTCACGATCAGAACATCATTGAGCAAAATTTCAAACCTGGGGACAGAGTATTGCTTTATAACTCAAGACTGCGGTTGTTCCCGGGTAAGCTAAAGTCAAGGTGGTCTGGACCATTTCGCGTGGTTGAAGTGTTTCCATCCGGAGCTGTGGAAGTTGCTACTGAAGATGACTCTCGTACATTTAGAGTCAATGGTCAGAGGTTGAAATTGTATGTGGGTATGAACGAGCCTAAGGAGATGACCGAGCTGCATTTGAATGAACCCCAGAGGTCGAGCGAACCTTAATTGCGCTCACATGAGTCGTGTCGCGACGTTAAATCAGGCGCTACGTGGGAGGCAACCCATGACATTGTTGTAATTGTAACCTTTGTAGTCTTCAAAAAAAAAATGGGCGTTAGAATCAGAGAGGAGCCTCGACCGCGGTTTCACCGCGGTCAAATGGCCTGAACCTCACTGCTCGCGGTTCTACCGCGACAGAACCGAGCCAGACACAGATGCGGCCAGGTAAGGTTAGATTTTTTTTTTTTCAAAAACCTTTTAATCTAACATAAAAACAACCCCCCTTCTATCCCCTTATCATTATTTCCGCCCCTCCCCCTCCATCCCGTTCTTTCTTTCTCTCTCTACTCACAAAAATCTCTTTTCTCTTCTTCTCCTTCACTCCCCTTCCTCCCCAACCTCCATTAACACACCTCCATTTCTCCCTCTCTTCTACTCAAGTAAGTTCTTCTTCTCTCTCTCTATTTTTAAAAAACCTTTTAATCTAACATAAAAACAACCCCCCTTCTATCCCCTTATCATTATTCCCCCCCCCACCCCATCCCATTCTTTCTTTCTCTCTCTACTCACAAAAATCTCTTTTCTGTTCTTCTCCTTCACTCCCTTCCTCCCCAACCTCCATTAACACACCTCCATTTCTCCCCCTCTTCTACTCAAGTAAGTTCTTCTTCTCTCTCTCTATTTCTTTCTCTTCTAAGTAGTGTAACTTGTAGAGGACTCTTCCTGATGACGGACTAGGTGGACAGTACTCTTGAGGGAAGTAGTCCATGTAGAATTTTTTTTCTTCTTCTTTTAGGTAGTGTAGTACCTCCCCTTTGGTTTTTCTTTGGACCACGGTTCTTTTCCAAGGGTTTTTCTTGAGCCGGGTTAGGTAGATTTTTCTTTTGTAGTTTTAGGATTAGATGAGTGAAGGTCAGAATGTAACCCCAAATGTGCACACTTAAAAAAAAACAAACTGAGGGTGCGATGTCTAAGCTTGTTTGTGGACTCATAATATATGCCTTAATTTTGCACATCTTGTCTGGCTTGAACACTCGTATGATTGTGTTGATGAACTGATTCGGAATGAGTTACATGCTAAGTGTGTGTGAGTTGTTACTTGCATCCTATGCTTGCATATGATACCTAGAACTTGCCCTGTGTGTGTGCAAAGCGAAATAGAAGTCGTTTGGTTTTAGAGATGATTGAGGCATTTCTTTGTGCAACCCTCTATACTTGAGAATCCACCTGTGCATATTACCATAGTTAACCCCTTTGAGCCTGAAGCCTGTTCTTTGATAACCCTATAATGATCTAAATCACTGTGTTTGAATAAGTTAATTGTTTGAACCTTTACCTCGCACTTGAATCACTAAAGAATATACAAAAGTCAAAGTGTGGGATGGGAGAGAGTTAGTGAAAAAAGGGAATCAAGAATGAAGGTTCTGATTGGTGAACTGGCAGTGTACAATAAAACTAAAAAAAAAAAAAGAGAGAGAAGAAGAAGCCAGTTGTACCTAAAGAAAAGTGGGGGTCACAAGTGAAACAAAATGTGGAATAATGATTGGGTTGAACATGAAGGTGAAATAAAAGGAAGTGTGTATTAAAAGTGCTTAGGGAGGTTAGTCACTATATCCAAATATATCCTACCCGTCCCTTAGTCTACATTACAACCTATAAAGACCTCTTGATCTTTGACTGAATGGCTCGATTAGTGGAGTATTACACTAGGGGCAAGCTTATGGTGTGTCTGTGTGGCATGTGAATGCTCTTTGCTGAGAGTGAGTGAATTCTTTCTATATATGGTTCCTTGTTGTTGAATTTCATGTGTGTATGGAACTTCTCTCAGATGTTGTTTATGTGAGGGCATGTGACTCAGGAAGAAAAAGTGAGTCTTCACTTCTGTTAGAGTAATTAGAGTGAGCACAAGTGTGTCTTGGCATGAGAGTCTGCATTTGAGATATGATTGTGCATTGCTTAGTTCGATCATTGATAATAGCAGGTGTGACATATATTGGGGCAATACATTGAGCAGTTAGGCTTAGAAGCGTGGTTTAGTTTGCTCGAGGACGAGCAAAGGTTTAAGTGTGGGGTGTTGATAATAGGTGAATTTGACTATAATCACGCCTTAAATAATCACCTTCTTGTGTAGTTTTAATGCTAAAAGTGATAACAAAATGCTCTTATTAGTGATTTTCATGATTTGTAGGTGATATATGTATAAGGAAGCTAAGGAGCAGTTTTGGAGTCAAAATTGATGAAAAAGAGGCCAACTGTGAAATTTCCCAAGTGAACCATGCAAAACAGGCCGAAGATTCAGAGCACTGGTTTTACCGCGGTTCCACCGCGACAGCGGTTCCACCGCGACCGCGGTAGAACCGCGGTGGAAGACAGCTGCGGATGATTTCAGAATCAGAGAAGGCTTTTGGCCGCGGTCTGACCGCGACCGCGGCAGAACCGCGGCGGAAGCCGAAAACTTCAGGGACCAAAGTGTAAAACACGGGATTTTTAGACCTAAACCCTATTTAAAACATTAGACTTCGCCCAAGAGAGGCATGTATTGATTTTTAAGGTTTCTTAGCAAGGAAAACGATTGTGAGAGAATACTCCAATCATCTTTCTTCTTTTCTTTTGATTTTTATGATGAATTCAATCTTAGTTTATTTTCCCATAGCCATGAGTAGCTAAATTCCTTGTCTAAGGTTTTGATGGAACCTATTGGGTGATGAACTTCTTGTTTATATGAATACAAATTGCTAGTTTAATCTCTATTTGTTCAACTTTGTGTTTGTTGTAGTTAATTGACAGGATCCTCAATTAGCTGTGCCTATTTAGTGTGCATAACTTGGAAAAGAGTGCATATTTAGGGTATTGTTGAACAACACCACTCCTAGATTATTAGAGGAATCTATAATTGCGGGTTTAAAGGCGGGATTAGGGATAACGAAGCCTTGGGTGTAATCTAAAGTGAATCGTGCTAAATAAAGTAAGCTAGTGTATCTCGGGAGAGTGCAATAGTAAATTACTGTGATTACTCGGGAGAGATTTACGGTAAGATTAGCGTTCATGATTGATAGAGATGTGTTGGTAAATTTGTATGAACATAAACAGAAGGGATTCCATCAATAGGGGAAATCATTGCCTTAACTTTTCCTCATAATTGTTTACAACCTTATTAGTTTAGTTTACAACTATTTAGTTACTTGCAAGCTAGTTGTTAAAGAACACTCAACTGAGATTTGAATATTTGGGAAGCTAGTTCTGAAGAATTAGTGGGTCTGAAGATAGTGGTTGATAGGTTAACTCTCTGTGGATTCGACCCTGGGCATAATGCTCGGGTTATATTTGCAACGTCCGCATAGTCCTTTTTATAAGGCATAGTTGGGCGTGATGACCTTCCTTTAATAAATACTCACTGAGACGATTATACCACATTCGTCCTGATTGCTTTAGACCGTACAAAGATCTTTGCAATTTGATTGAAAATATTTCCCGGGATTTTGAATTATTTGCGTTAGGCATTTTGAATCCCTCGGGAATTTTCATGTATATCTCATTATCAAGTGAACCATAAAGGTAGGCGGTAACCACATCCATTAAATGCATGTCAAGCTTTTCACTGACAGCAAAACTAATGAGATAACGGAATGTTATAGCATCCATAACGGGTGAATATGTCTCTTAATAATCGACACCAGGCCTTTGTGAAAATCCTTGTGCAACAAGGCGTGCCTTATATCTTTGTACCACATTTTTCTCATTTCTCTTGCGTACAAAGACCCATTTATAGCCAACAGGCTTAACACCATTAGGTTTTTGGACTACAGGCCCAAAAACTTCACGTTTTGCAAGTGAATTCAACTCTGATTGGATTGCTTCTTGCCATTTTGGCCAATCAAGTCTTTGTCGACATTCTCCAACAGATTGAGGTTCAAGATCCTCACTTTCTTGCATAATGCTAGATGCAACATTATATGCAAAGACATAATCCACCACTATATCCACTCGATTCAAATTTGTCTCAATATCGATTGGATTTATTGATAGTTCCTTATTTTCTTGAGTCTCGGGATTAATGGATTCCTCATGAATCTCATAATTTATTAAATCGTGGATTTCTTCATGAGATTCTTTCGTAGTGTCATTTTGATCATTTGTTTTCCTTTTTCTAGGATTTCGATCTTTGGAACCTAATGGTCTGCCACGTTTAAGGCGTGCTTTTGACTCATTAGCTATGACACTAGAAGATTGTCCAATAGGGACATCAATACAGATTGGAACATTCTCCGCAGGGATATGTGATTTTGTTATCCTTTTCATATCCGTAAATGCATCTGGCATTTGATTTGCTATTCTCTGCAAATGAATAATCTTTTGCACCTCTTTTTTCACAAATTGATGCGCGTGGATCAAGATGAGATAATGATGGATTTTTCCACAAAATTTCCCGTTTGGTTTCACCAACTTCTCCCCCTAATTTTGGGAAAAGTGTCTCATCGAATCGACAATCTGCAAATCGAGCAGTGAATAAATCCCCCGTTAATGTTTCAAGATAGCGAATAATGGAGGGCGATTCAAACCCAACGTATATTCCTAACCTTCTTTGGGGACCCATTTTGGTGCGATATGGCGGTGCTACAGGCACATATACTGCGCATCCAAAGATTCTTAAATGGGATATATTAGGTTCATGACCCAAAACTAATTGCAACGGGGAATATTTATGATAATTTGTCGGTCTGAGACGAACTAGCATTGCTGCATGCAAAATGGCATGACCCCAAACAGAAGTGGGTAACCTCGTTTTCATGAGTAACGGTCTTGCTATCAATTGCAGACATTTAATTAAAGACTCTGCAAGACCATTTTGAGTGTGAACATGAGCTACAGGATGTTCCACTTTTATCCCAATTGATAAGCAATAATCATTAAATGCTTGGGATGAAAACTCAGCAGCATTATCAAGTCTAATAGACTTAATTGGATTATCGGGAAATTGTGCCCGTAATCGAATTATTTGTGCCATTAATTTTGCAAACGCGAGGTTGCGAGATGACAATAGGCACACATGGGACCATCTAGAAGATGCGTCTATTAAGACCATAAAATATCTAAACGACCCACTAGGTGGGTGAATAGGTCCACAAATGTCCCCTTGTATACGTTCCAAAAACGCAGGGGACTCAATTCCAACCTTTGTTGGTGATGGTCTAATAATTAACTTGCCTTGATAACAAGAAGTGCAAGAAAATTCATCATTTAAAAGAATCTTTAAATTCTTTAATGGATGCCCATTTGAGTTTTCTATAATTCGTCTCATCATAATTGATCCAGGGTGTCCCAATCGATCATGCCAAAGTACAAAAGTATTGGAATCGGTAACCTTTTGGTTTACAATAGAATGTGCCTCAATTGCACTAATTCTTGTCCAATACAGGCCACAAGACAAAGATGGGAACTTCTCAATAGCCCTTTTCTGGCCAGAGTCATTTTTGGTAATGATGAGATATTCAAGATTATTCTCATCTATTGTCTCAATATGATATCCATTTCGGCGGATATCTTTAAAACTCAACAAGTTCCTCTTGGACTTGGAGGAGAACATTGCATTCTCTATAATAAGTATTGTTCCCTTAGGCAGAGTTATAGTAGCTCTTCCAGAGCCTTCAATTAATTTACTACTACCAGAAATTGTAGTAACATCTGCCTTACACATACTTAAATGAGAGAAATATTTCTTCTCTTTGAATATTGTATGTGTCGTACATGAATCAATTAAATAAATATTTTACAATTGGACATTGATCCAAGTTTGCTTTGTGAGATATCCATATTTGCTTCCCATGGTTTGACATACAAAAGAAATATACGAATAAATATTAGTATATTCTTCTCGATTAAATATATTCATGAATTTGTTCAAGTATTTAACAAGGGAGCTAATAATGAGAAAGATAAGGACATTTAGTAGAATTAAATACCATACATCTAAATAATACGATTAACACAGTGTGAAATTGCAATTGTGGAAGAAAAGAAAACAAACTAATTTAAAAATTAGTTTTTCGAGCACACATTGTATAAAACAAATATTAGACAAAGAGAGAATTGGATAAGCTAACTGTCATTATACAATAACGTGGAAACAAGGATAACCATATTTGCCTGTCCATTATTCTGACCACATGGACGTGATCGCTCGTGTCTTCAATCATATACATATATTATCCAATTGAACTCTGAATTTTACTTTCTGTTTTAACTCCACGTTAAGAAATCGATAGATGTGCAACAGAAGCAAATTTCCATAAAGAGAGTTTGTTAAAGGGATCTATATTTAATCAAAACGAACTAACACTATTTTAAAAATTAAATAATACTAATTGATACTAATGATTACTACTCATGTAAAGAACTATAATTACATGATTTTTATTCATTAACTACTACGAACAGGCACAAATAAAAATTGAACTACTTAATCATCTTTAACCACGGATCCATCACCGATCAAGTGGTCTATTTTTCCATCAGGGCGCTCAAAGAAGACTGCCACATCCAAGTGGGTGATGTCAAAATCATTGTCAGAGACAAAATTGGCTTCAGGGCCTTTATTCTTTAGAGATGCTTGATAAAGCTCAACCAAATGTCTTGGTACCCGACAAATATTTGTCCAATGCCCTTTTCCATCGCAACGATAGCATTCAGTTTCTGAACCATTTGCTTTTGGCTTCTCATCTTTCCCTTTCCACTTTTGGTGGTTATTTCTCTTTGGGGGATGATTAACACCCGGAAAATTTCTTCCTTGTCTACGGCCACGGCCACGGCTACGACCATGACCACGATCATGACTACGAATAGAGTCACGGCCTTTTCCACGCGTAGCATAATGGGAATACACCTCATCCACTGCAGGCAATGGTGTAGACCCAGTGGGTCGATTTTCGTGATTTCTCATGAGCAAGTCATTATTTCGCTCAGCCACAAGGAGAAGAGAAATCAGCTCAGAGTACTTCTTGAAACCTTTCTCTCTGTACTGCTGTTGCAAGACCATATTGGAGGCATGAAACGTTGTGAACGTTTTTTCAAGCATATCATAATCAATGATAGTATCTCCACAGAGTTTCAATTTAGAAGTAATTCTGAACATCGCCGAATTATATTCAGAAACAGACTTAAAGTCTTGGAGCCTCAGGTGAGCCCAATCATATCGTGCTTGTGGAAGAGTGACCAACTTTAAGTTGTCATATCTTTCTTTTAAGCCATTCCACAAAATAAGTGGATCTTTGACTGTGAGATATTCAATTTTCAACCCTTCATCAAGGTGATGGTGCAAGAAAATCAAGGCCTTAGCACAATCTTGGGTGGATGCTTTATTTCCGTCTTTAATGGCGTCTCCAAGACCCATTGCATCTAAATGGATTTCAGCATCCAACACCCATGTCATATAGTTCTTGCCCGAAATTTCAAGGGCAAGGAACTTTCTTTTCATAATGTCAGTTATAATTAAAAAGAGGAGAAAAGTTACCTTAATCTTCTTGAGACGGTAGAGTCTCGTGCTGATAACGTGTTATAAAACAATAAAAGAACAAGAGCAATATTGCAGAGAAAGAGAGAGAAGGAATTCTTATTGAATTTTTGGGATGAATTACAATGGAATAGAATCCTCTATTTATAGGGAGATGGTGACTTAGCCACTAAGTAATAAACCCTAAAATCTCTCTAAATATGGACATTCACCATAAATAAGATTCTATTTATAACATATACGTTCTTTTAAAATTTTGTAGTAATAGAGATTAGGTACCAAGAGACTAGTATAAGAAAGCCGTGAGCCCATTATCCTTTTATGGTTCGCCTACAAAATGACCAAATTACCCTCACAGAATTTTCTCTTAATTAAATCCGCTACGTTTCCATTAATAATCTCCAGAAGCTTCTTTAAACCCCTCTCTAAAACCCTACTCCTCCAATTCCATAAACTCTCGCTTTCACCCGTTTCCTCCTCTCTGCTCTCCTCCTCCGTTTTCTCGCTCTGTCGCATTTGGTGAGACAAAATGCACAGGCTTTCGAAACGCTCTGTCACTGCAATCCTTCGCAGCACAACTGCTGCACGCTATCGAGAGATTGCTGCTCCAATTTCTTCTTCCCACTTCTTTTACGATTCGGTATTACTATGATTCACTAATCAATTTGCTTTTCACTCTACATCATATTTATTGTGATTAACTCATCAATTTACTGTAATTTGGTGGACAGGCGGATGGTGATAGTAAAGGTAGATGGTATTCATCATTAACTTCAGGTAGATGCAATGTTAACGGATCCATTAAGCCATTTAAATCGACAAATACGCCGTTTTTGGGTTGCCGGTATGAGTCAACAGCTGCTGCATCTGATTCTCCATCGGAGAAGTTTGAGTACCAAGCAGAGGTAAAAAGCTAACATCAAAGAGTTAGAAGCTGAAAAGTGTAGTGAATAATTGGAAATTTGAAAATTTTGTTTTGTTTACGTGGCAGGTTAGTCGCCTTATGGACCTCATTGTTAACAGTTTGTACAGCAATAAGGAGGTTTTTCTGAGGGAGCTTATCAGGTAATTATTAGCTTAACTTTCTTTTTAAATGTTCGTATGCTCCGCATTTTTTTTGTATATAACATCAATTACCTTTGCAAAAACCAGTGTTTATGAAGCGTTTTTGTATGCCCAACTGTTTTTATAACAGTATCTTTGTATGCCCTGCAGTTCTTATGACAGTCTTTGCGTGTTGTGAAAGATTTTCTGAAACAATGTAAATATTAGATTTTTATTTTTTACTGTGACGACTTGAGATTCAGCTACTTGGTAACACTAACTAAGGGACCAAAAAGTAATGTGAATAGTTTCATTTGATTGTGATGACTTCGGTGGAGTTCTCTGCAGAAGGCTAATTTATTGTCTCGTAATACTTTGTCATTGAATTATATCTGGCTTAATACATTTAAATGCTACCAGTTATCTGCCAACACTCTCAGTTGGTTTATATTATGTCAACTCTGGAGGCCCTATGTTTGTATTAGACTGAAGTCACTAAACTAAAAGGAATTAAACTATCTATATTTGCTACTTACATTGTTCCAATTTGATGACACAGCAATGCAAGTGATGCCTTGGATAAGTTGAGGTTTCTTGGTGTTACTCAGCCTGAGCTTTTGAAGGATGGAGTTGATCTTGATATTCGCATTCAGACCGATAAAGATAATGGCGTTATTACCATAACGTGAGCGTCACAACCTATTAACTTTGTCTCTTTCGGATTTGTTTGTCCATCATGAATGTTGAGGCTTTCATGGTATATGGTGTATGCAGGGACTCGGGAATTGGTATGACTCGCCAAGAACTTGTTGACTGCCTTGGTACTATTGCACAAAGTGGAACTGCAAAGTTCCTAAAAGCCCTGAAGGTGCATTTCTGTGATATAATTATCCTACTCTCAGTGTGTGCTTCATATAACCTATAAGTTTTGTACATGTGTTTTTACCACATAACAGGACAGCAAGGATGCTGGTGCTGACAGCAATTTAATTGGTCAATTCGGCGTGGGATTCTACTCAGCTTTCCTTGTTTCTGAACAAGTATGTTTTTTGTCTAGGGATTCTACATTAGACTTCCTCTCCACTTCTTGATAATAAATATTAACCTTGTTACATTTGTATCTCTCTTATAATTTGCTAATGAAAGGTTGAAGTCTCGACAAAAAGCCCAAAATCTGACAAGCAATATGTCTGGGTTGGAGAGGCCAATTCAAGCACCTATACCATTAGAGAGGAGACTGATCCTGCAAAACTTCTTCCTAGGGGAACCCGTCTCACTCTATATCTTAAGGTTGGTAAATCAATTTGTTTCAAAGGCAAGCTTCTGATCCTAGCTATCTTAGTTCCTGAGGAGGACCTTACTGTTCTTTTCTCCATGTTCTGCTGTATATGTGCAGAGGGACGACAAAGGATTTGCGCATCCGGAAAGAATTGAAAAGCTTGTGAAAAACTACTCACAGTTTGTTTCATTCCCTATTTATACTTGGCAAGAGAAGGGTTATACAAAAGAGGTATGTGCATACCCTTATGCCTTTCCGTATACTCATGAGGCATAACTTCTGCAGATAAATCTTCACTTGTTTCTATCTATGGCCACAAAACACTCTTGGGGCTTTACATTTTTGACGTTCCACATTATGTAAGCTGGAATGACTCCTTATCGCCTTGTGGTTCCGTGATATTGTCTCTTTACAGGTTGAAGTTGATGAGGATCCGGCAGAAGCCAAGAAGGAAGGAGAAGATGAGACAGCTGAGGTAGCTAGGAAGTACCTATTCTGGGTGTAGCTTTCTTGATTCTGCTGTTGTCTTTTTTTCCATTTCTGATGAAATTTCCAACTCTCTGCAACAGAAAAAGAAGAAGACCAAAAAAATTGTGGAGAAATATTGGGACTGGGAGCTTACAAATGAGACTCAACCAATATGGGTTAGTCTTCAGATTACTATCTCCTGCCCTATGCTCCCAAAGTTTGTTCTTACTGATATAATGAGTAACTGTCTTTCCTTTTCCAGCTTCGAAGTCCTAAGGAAGTGAGTAAAGAGGAGTACAACGAGTTCTACAAGAAAACTTTTAATGAATATTTGGAGCCGCTTGCTTCTTCACATTTCACAACTGAGGTACTAAAAACTTCTTTGATGCAGAATGTTTTAAAGTAACATAGTCTACTACTTCACCCTTCTGTTATAATTCTAGTATGATATCCTCTCTTTAATGGTACTATTGGAGGTTTAAGTTTCAATTTTGTTAGACAACATTTCTAGCTCTTTTGTTTTTTCGTATTCCCCTGTTACTTCATTTTACCTCGCTTTTGCTGTAACAGGGAGAAGTGGAGTTCCGTTCTATACTTTATGTGCCATCTGTATCTTCAATGGGTAAGGATGACATAGTCAATCCCAAGACGAAGAATATAAGGCTTTACGTAAAGCGAGTGTTCATATCTGACGACTTTGACGGTGAACTGGTAAGAGAGAAAGTTTTATTGTTTATATGAGAGAAAGCTTTATTCTTTCTATGAGAGAAGTTCATTGCTATACAAAGGAGCTTATTGATATGCCTTTTCTCTGCTATAGTTTCCACGCTACCTGAGTTTTATCAAAGGTGTTGTCGACTCAAATGATCTTCCACTTAATGTATCACGAGAGATTCTTCAAGAAAGTCGCGTTGTAAGTTCATCAGGCATATTCTTTGCATTCAAGTGGTGGTGCATTTTTTATTTGCATGCTGTTAAGCTCTTGTGTTTACGAACTGTTTCTTGTTGTCTTAGGTTCGCATCATGAGGAAGCGGTTGGTGCGGAAAGCATTTGAAATGATTCAGGGCATTTCCCTCAGTGAAAACAAAGATGTATGTATATTCGCTTCTCAAGCCTTTGTACCCATGGCACTAGTCTTATACATTTGTTGTGAAACAATTTTTTACACAGTCAAAATGTTTGTCTTTGTTTTTTTTCCTGAAAGTTTCTGTTATCTATAGCTTTTTGCATTAGCTGGCTGGTTCTTCTGAATGTCATTGGGCATCTGCTACTCTTTATATGCAGGACTATGATAAGTTCTGGGAGAACTATGGAAAGCACCTAAAGCTGGGATGCATCGAAGATCGTGAAAATCACAAGCGTCTTGCTCCACTTTTACGATTTTTCTCTTCTCAAAGTGATGAATTTACAATCAGCTTGGATGAATATGTTGAGAATATGAAACCAGACCAGAAAGACATTTACTATATTGCTTCTGATAGTGTAACGAGCGCAAAGAACACTCCTTTCCTTGAAAAACTTCTTGAGAAGGATCTTGAAGTATGAGTCGTTTGAACTGACTCTAGTTGGTTTCTTGTCTGCTGTATTCTTGCTTGCTTCACTGATATTGTCTAATTCCTTTTCCAGGTGCTGTTCTTAGTTGATCCTATTGATGAGGTTGCAATCCAAAATCTCAAATCATATAAGGAGAAAAACTTTGTTGACATTAGCAAAGAGGACCTAGATTTGGGTTAGTTATTTGAGATGTTTGTCCTTTATATAATATCCGTTCCCTTTTAGCTGACCTGTGTATTTTGCAATACTAATAAGCTGGATATCCATTGTTGTAGGTGATAAGAATGAAGACAAGGAAAAAGAGATAAAACAGGAGTTTGGGCAAACTTGTGATTGGATAAAGAAACGGCTAGGGGACAAGGTTGCTAGTGTGCAGATCTCAAATCGTTTGAGCAGTTCTCCTTGTGTTCTTGTATCAGGAAAGTTTGGTTGGTCAGCCAATATGGAGAGGTAAAGTGAATTTTTTCTGATGCAGATGGTTCAGTTTGGAGTTTCAAGCTGTAGCCATTTATGAAATACCTGGATTTTCTTGCAGGCTGATGAAGGCCCAAACTGTTGGTGATACCTCCAACCTGGATTTCATGAGGAGCAGAAGAGTCTTTGAGATCAATCCCGAACACCCGATCATTAGAACCTTAAATGTAAGCGGATCCTGTGTGATGACGGTACCTTCTTATGTGATCTAATCTTATGTGTTTACTAACATCCTTATTTGTAAAATATTGCAGGAAGCCTGCAGGAGTACTCCAGATGATGAAGAAGCCTTGAGGGCCATTGATCTTTTGTATGATGCTGCATTGGTTTCTAGTGGTTTCACTGTGAGTCTTCCTATATTTATTCCTATTTATTCGGGTACTGGATTTGGTCCCTGAGACAATTAACCTCAGTGAAGCTAGCATATAGTATTCATACTTGGTTACATTTTTAGGATTACGCTGGGCATAGGTGACCCTTCTTAATTAGGCCAGTAGTTCTTGATATTTGCTTAGATAACTATAGGAGGTCCAAGAATGTAGTTTATTAACTTGAAGATGTACCATAACATATTAGAACTACTTGTGAGCTTTGACCTCATGTAAGATTTAGAAAGAAAAAGAGTAGGTGGAAGAGTTGGTAAGTGGTAAGGTGATTTTAACCAGCAATATGCTAGAGAAGGTTCATTTCTCATGAGATACACTATTTCATAGATATTTTTGCTTTTAAATGGTGGGGTTTACACTGGTAGGGGATGATGAGTTCCTGACATTACATGTCAAGTTCATCGGTTGATTTTATTTTTGAGGGACAAAAGGGAAACTAATAGGTGATGATAATATGAACAAAGATTCCATTATATAAGAGTAAATAGAACTATATGACAAATATTGGCTGCCTATGGCAGTGAACTTGATTCTTATATCTTGCGTCAATTCTTGCAGCCTGATAATCCGGCACAACTTGGAGGGAAGATATATGAGATGATGAACATGGCTCTTGCTGGCAAGTGGGGAACTGTCGGTGGGTATCAGCAGCAGCAAGTAAACCAGCAATCGTACATCCCAGAAACAGTCGAAGCTGAGGTGGTTGAGCCTGCTGAAGCTGGTGGACAGAAATAAAATGTGTAACTTTCCATTAGTTTGTAATATAATAGTCGAGGCTCGGTAGAGATAATATTGGTGCCCTATTGGTGAGCAGCAGATCAATCGTCAAGTAGAATGGACTTATAAGCATTATTGTGCAGTTAAATTGAAATTTTAACATAGAACAACAATCTTGTTTACGAATAACGTTGCTGCTCCAGCTGATTTCTATTAATTCAAATGCAACTTGCTTTAGACTACAAGAAAAGACTACCAAGTCCATAGTTTTGTGTTTTATGGAGGTGTTAATGAAAGTTCAATTCCATGGTAATTTTCTGAAAAGCAATCTGATATAGGAGATCTGATAAGAGCAGCAGGCTCTATCTTAGTTTATTAATCTTCTTTTCTTATAAACCAGGTGGAGGTATTGCATATAACCAACTTAGATTGAGATGTTAATGATACTGAACACTTGGTTGAATGTGTGTGTGTGTGTGTGTGTTTGTGTATACATATTTAGACACGTCAATTAGTTTTTCTAAGTAATATGTGAAAAATGCTATTCTGGTCATGCTGTATTTGGAAGAAATGAGCAAAATTGAAGGTCTTCAAACTGATGTATTAAGGTCATTCCTTGATTATGTCTTATGGTCGTTTGGTAGAATGTATTAGGCAACATAATACATATATAAGCTTGGTATTATTAATCCCTTTTTTTAGTAGTATTTTCCAACTTATGTATAACTAATATCTATATTAGTTATACACCCTATTTAGTATTATTCGTATACATAGCAATTTATGGTATTAGCAATATCATTGTTTTGTATACATGAGTAAGTATGTATAAAGACAAAACTATCCGCTCAAAATCTTTTCCAAATCCTTTTCAAAGAATGTGGAGGGTATTTTTGTAAACAAACTTCTGTTATGCTATTTCAGTCCTTAAATTTTTCTTCTTCAAATGATTTATTACTTTTGCATTTGAAGTTATTTGTACTGACCTTGATACCCCATGTCTCTATTGGTGTTTGGTCTAAAATTTTCTTTTTACGTTTGTTATTTGAAATTCAAAAATAGTCAGATTTACAAGTGGTCATTCAAAAATAGTCACAGTTTCAGAAGTAATCGAAATTCAGCCACTTTCATGTAAAGATAAATCTGAACGAAAACACTGTTTAAAATCCAGAAAATACTCCAGTATAATATACTGGAATTATACTGGAACTCCAGTATAATATACTGGAATTCCAGTATAATATACCGGAGTTCCAGCATAAGTATACTGGAACTCCAATATATTATACTAGAGTTCTAGTATAATATATCGGTCCAGCATAATATGCTGGAAGTTCATACACAGGTGCTCAAATCTCCAGTATATTATACTGGAACTTTCCGCGTGTTGGAGTTCCAGCATAATATGCTGGAAGTTCATACACAGGTGCACTGATCTCAAGTATATTATGCTGGAACTTTCCATGTTGCAGCAAAATGGTGGCTATTTTTGAATAACTTTACAGACGCTGACTATTTTTGAATGACTAGTCCGAAAATTGGCTAGCCCGTGCTATTTAATTAACAAACACTAGTCTGCAACCCTCAGTCCAACAAAAACTTGACCAATAATAATACAGTAATAATATTAATAGACAATAGGGAAAAGGTCGAATTTGTCCTATGCTAATCGAAATTGAGCAATTTTGTACTCTATTATACTTTGAATTTAATATTATTCCATCACTTGCGAAAGTATTATTTTTGCCCTTGACTCTTATTGGAGTACCAAAGTGAAGATAACAAACAATAATCTTAACAAACAAAAATATTTTCCACGAAAACATTTTGCATTATACCAAACACACCCTAAGAGTCGATTTATTTTACATAACTCGTTAACCCTAGGGGTCTGAATGATATAAAATATAACGGTGGATAAAATGTAGCAATTTAGAGAAGTACATGACAAATTTATACTCCCTCCGGTCCAAAATAAGTGATTTTTTAGCCTTTTTTTTGTGGTCCAAAATAAGTGATTTTTTCAGATTTCAAGAATGAATTAATTATTTTTTTCCTACATTGCCCTTGGAGTAAATAGTGTTGGAGTATGTGTTAGAGAGTATTTATGTGAAGAGATAGTAAAGGTTAATATGGTCAATTTCATTGCTAATTAATGTTAAAAGGTAGATTTCTTAATTTGTGTGAAAACAGCTAAAAAATTACTTATTTTGGATCGGAGAGAGTACCTTTTTCTCTAGACAATAAAAACTACTGTAGTAAAAAGAAATGGAGAAAAAGACCGGTCTAGTGGTAAATCAGACCGGCTAAACGGTGCCAGACGGTCAGACCGTCCTTTTCCGGTTCTTGGTCATCGTCTGCAGTTGACTTTTCTTATTCTTTTTGCCAGCGAAATGCAGAAAGATAAAGGCAGAATCTTTTTTTCTTTCAAAATTTGTAGTTGAAGTCTCAAATTCATCCACAAGTCTTTCCTCTACAGAAATGTGCCTGATTTAGTAAGTGTAGAACTCTTTCCAATTTTCATTTAAACTTTATATTTTCTTGCCAAATTTTGGTTGACCCAACTTATGTTACTTAATTTTCTTTAGTGTATTCAAATTGGTTTCAGCTGATTTTCAGTTGTTATTTTTATTTGTTGTTTCTTTTGCAAGTGTTCTGAGAATTTGAGGATGTCCCATGTAGTTAATACGAATACTTTTCTGGTTTAATTATTTGGATTTAGTTTCATGGATTAATTGTGTGTTAATGCTTAAAGTTTGGTGAAAATTATTTATTGATTTCTCACGTTTTTGTTTGGAGAATCTAATCTTCATAAAGTTATAATCTTTAATATATAGTGTAAATAGGCAGCTCTTAGTTTTAGTTTGGATCCATTTGAAAATGTTTTAAATTACATTTCCATAGGTAAAAGGTATCAAGCTGCTTTCTTACAAAGACATGATTTTTAGAGGCTTAGCTCGAGATGTTATTTTCATTGACATTACTTTGATTTTTTTTTTTGACATTTTTTTCCTTCCAGGTGCTGATATATAAGTTATCAACTTATCATCAAATATGCTGCCTCCACGTCCCAACGGGTTACAATCGTCCTTGTTTCTTGCATCTTCTGATAATCATGAGCCAAGAATGAACTCTGATCAGATTCGTGAATCGCCTGCTGAGAGTGCTAGTTCATGGCCCGCTGTTGATGCTGCTGCCCAAAAGAAGCTTGAGAATCAGAAAGTTGAGGATGATTATTACGAGCAGTCTGTCACTCGTGGCCGTTCTAGTGCAAATAGGATCTCTCTTCTTGATATAGCAAGAGAGCGAGTGGATATAATATCTGAGCAAATGTATTTGCTCCCTAATGAGTATTTAGATGAGCTAAAGGGTAGGCTTCGAGCAATGCTTGAGGGGAACGGGAGTTCTCAACAAAGAGACGAATTTATGGTTTTACAGAGGCTTGTTCAGAGGAGGTCTGATTTGACTGCAGAAACATTGATTAAAGCTCATCGGGTTCAGCTGGAAATTATTGTTGCTATAAAAAGTGGAATTCAATTTTTCCTGCATCAAAGTATGAATCTTTCTCAGACTGCCCTGGTTGAGGTTTTCGTATACAAGAGATGTCGGAATATAGCATGCCAAAGTCAGTTGCCTGCAGAAGATTGCCTTTGTGAGATATGCACCAATAGAAAGGGATTCTGCAGCCTTTGCATGTGTGTTATCTGTAACAAGTTTGATTTTGAAGTGAATACATGCCGGTGGATTGGTTGTGATTCCTGCGCTCATTGGACTCACACGGATTGTGCAATTCGTGATAAACAAGTTGGAACAGGTGCTTCTTCTGCGAATGGGCTGGGGTCTGCTGAACAGCAGTTCAGGTGTAGAGCATGCAACCGAACTTCTGAGCTTTTAGGCTGGGTGAAAGATGTATTCCAACACTGTGCTCCGACGTGGGACAAGGAATCTTTGCTAAGAGAACTAACTGTTGTAAGTAAGATCTTTCGACTGAGTGAAAACACAAGAGGGAGGCAGCTGTTTTGGAAGTCTGAGGAGCTCATAGAAAAACTAAAGGGTGGAGTAGCAGAGGCCATAGCTAGCAGAAGTATATTATCTTTTCTCCAAGGTAAATCTCATATCTTGTTCTCTAATGCTACTGCACTTTCTGGAAATAATGCATAAAAACTGCTATATGCTTTATATCTAAATGTTGAGGCATAGTTGTTTGATTGATTGATATGCCTTGGATCTCAAGCTGTATCAAATACTTTCCATCTTTAGTCTAGGTAACATGGGATGAAACATGTAACAATAATTCATCACTCATGACAAGAGTTTTAGCCGACCTTTCTGCTCTTGAATCTTGGAATCAGATATGCTCTTGCTCTGTTAAGCGTGTCGACAGAGAGATTGAAGACATGCTTGATCCATAAAGGGTTCTTTTCATGCTCTTCTGCTGTTGCTCGTATCATCTTTTTTATCCAGTTCTTCTTAGTTATTTCTTTGCTTTAGATAGAAAATTAATTTTTACAGAAGGGAGAGGTAGCAGTACAATCGTCAAGGGTAAGGTTCTTCTCCCTTCTATAAAAATTAATGTTTTAAGGTTAGAAGTTAGAATCAAGATTGCAAAATTTGTTTACATGGAAAAGAATTCGGATTATCCAAGTTCCGCAACCTTCTATTAATTAACTGGTGAAAAAAATGAAATTGGAAAGAACATCAAGCAAATTGAGCAACTATCTTGTCACTCTTATCATTGAAATGACAAAAGAAAGTGGCACTTTCATGTAGCCTGAGATGGTGGTAAATGTCTGAGATCAGGATATCATGAAGTGAAGGTCTCATACAACTGTGAAATAGATAAGAAATAGGAGGTATCACTTTCTAGATTTCATTGTTTGAGATGAATATATTTTCTATTCAATGGCAGCAAAGGTGAGAATAGCCTGTGTGCTAAAGGAAAGTACTGACTTCTGCCACATCCTCAAAATCTAAGCGGAATAGAAGTCAAATGTCTAGCAGGATTACCAGTTTCCTGCACTTGTATATAAAAGTGAAATATCTCAAATGAATTCACCAAGTCTACTTTCTTTCACAGTTTATAACATTCTGATCCTTAGATTTATGCTTAACTCCTCTTCAAGCGTTCACCTTCTTTTGTCAGTTTCACTCTCCTCTTGTATCTGCTTTTGTGTTCTTCCACTTCTGTACTGTAAATTTAAGTCTCTGTACTTGACTATGTATTTTGGTACACCATATTCTCTGCTGATCAACCATCAACCCGTCCCCAAGCTACCCTTGGCTGAGCTCTAATTTTGGTACAAGATCTGAGGGCAACAAATATTTCATACTTCCCAATGGTTAAGGAGCTCCATTTGTTTTTTGGCGATAGATCTGTTGGTATATAACCTAGGTGCTAACTGCTAAGTTGTTGTAGATAAAAAATTGTTCCTTTAAAAGTTCTTGCAGGAACTATATATTTTTATAATCCCCAAAAAGAAGCTACTGCCTCCTTGCCATCCATGTTGCATGCTTATCGCTTTTTTGTTTCTTGGTGCTCTGAACACCTATTTCCCTCTCAATCCTTCCTCACTATGTCCAATAACTCCAATTTCTCCTAATTTTTTGTTCTTTTTTCAAAATTTAGCGTGAGAGATTTTCCTGCAAAAAGGCCGAAAAGAGTGATTTACTTCTTCTGCTGAGGAACTCGAAATTAAATCTGCACTAGTAGAAATGCCCGTATCACCATCAACAGCTTCCTTAAGAGTTTGAAGGTTCCATGTTCTATCGCACTAGAGTTACTTTCTCCTGCCTCCCTTTACAGTCTGTTTCTTTTTTTTATTTCTGCCTCAGTAGTGAAGTCTATTTGAGTGATTGGTCCTCCTTCTGACTCTATTTATGTGATCTCTGACTCTATCCGCACCTTCCCTTTCATGATCCACTTGCATCCCATTTTCTAAGGCTGATGGGTACAGATCGGTCCTTATTTTGAAGGAATAAAAGATAGAATAATTTTGGAATTCCATCATTTCCCGTCATATATTTTCCTGCCAAATTTTGGTGCAAACAGGGGAAAGATGACCAGATTCTGGTACATGCAAGGAAATGCCGCACACGGGAACGGATAGAAGGTTTATGTGAGATGCCTCCTTTCCTTTTCTCCTTCTATCTGGTAGGACAAAATTCATTCTTCTCGGGGTGAACATCCGCCCTTCATCCTTTTCCCTTTCTCAATCACTCATCATGCTATCACCAAAATCCTAAGAAGTTGAAAAGAGAGTAGGCCTAAAATGCATGGCATAATTTCTTCTTGTATCTTCATTACTTTCTTGGAAGAACTATTCTGAATATCATCAATTTATGTACTCATTTTGGTGAAGAGCTTGAGATGGACTCACAAAAGAGCAGTGAGGCTGGAATTAACGGAAGGATGATGCCACCACAGGAGGCATGCAGCCGAATCGCTGAAGTGGTACAAGAAGCAGTGCAAAAAATGGAAATAGTGGCTGACGAAAAAATGAGGATGCTAAAGAGAGCTCGCCAAGCTCTCGAGGCTTGTGATCATGAACTGGAGGAAAAAGCTAAGGAAGTTGCAGAACTGAAGCTGGAGAGGCAGCGAAAAAGGCAACAGATAGACGAATTGGAGAGCGTTGTTAGGCTTAAAGAAGCAGAAGCAGATATGTTCCAGCTTAAGGCTGACGAAGCAAGACGAGAAGCTGACAGGTTACAGAGGATTGCTCTTGCAAAATCAGGGAAATCAGAAGAAGACTATGCTAGCAGTTACCTTAAACAACGTCTTAGTGAGGCTGAAGCTGAGAGGCAATTCCTTTTCGAGAAGATTAAACTTCAAGATCAAGGTTCTCGTTCATCGCAAAGCAATGACATGGTTGACCCTCCGCAAGCACTTTACACTAAAATTCAAGAGATCCTGAAGAGCGTGTAGCTCTGCCTCCGGCCAGTATAGCCATCCGACCAGCCTATGAACATCTTTGTAAGTGACCTGATCATTATTCATGTTTTGTGTGCTTTTGTTGCAGTAACTTAATATAGTGTTGCAGAGCAAACTGTAAATTAGATTCTTGTGTCATTTTAACTTACTTCTTTAAATAAGACGTTGGCAGGACGAATGCCCTAGCTAAAACCTTGTATAATTGATTGATTTGCTTTTATTGATGGAATTAATTTGTGAAATCGACTAAAAATACTGCTATATAATTGATCAACTGGCTGTTGCTAGAAACAATACAATATCAACTCAAGATAGAATGAAACATAGAAAGCCAGCTTACTAGTATGATCAATATGGAAAAATTCTAGTTAAATAAAAATGTACAGTTTGTTCTGCATTATGTTTCAGCAAAGTTGCCACTACAAAATAACCCTGCATGTAACTCTTATCAATCTCTCCACTTTTCTCTTCTCTCTCTCTAGGGGTATTTATTTCTCTTCCAATGTGACAGGTAACTGGTCAAAAATTCAAAATTCGAATTTCAGTCGGGGCGGAGCTAGCCTTTAGTTTATGGGTTCAGCCTGTATTTAAAAAAAAAAAAGGCAGCCCGGTGCACTAAGTTCCCGCTATGCGCGGGGTCCGAGAAAGGTCCAAATTCTGTATTTGTATTAAAAAATTCATTGAATATGTACAAATTATTAATTTAGAACCCATTAACCTAAAAGTATTAAAATTCTAAACCCATAAGCTTCAAATTCTGGTTCTGCCTCTGATTGCAGTGCCACGAGTTTGACCTCTCAGCTTTTATTGACCTATTGTGACATTCCCTACTCTCCTACTATTAACTACTAGTAGTAAAAGACAGTAAATCAAACATGGATTTAGACATGAAATATAGTGACAAAACTCAACTACATTATTGAGAATTACTAATAGGGCTATGGGCTACCACAAACTACAGATGTAAAGACATTTATCAGATTGGATAAGACAAAATACACTATTCTTGTTACATAGATGCTGAACTAAATGTGGACTCAACATGTTGACATCCTTAACATAGTATTAGACCATTAGTTATCTTTCTTTTGTTTCTCACCGGGTGTCTGGTATCTCCTTTGATGCCCTTATTATCCGTGTTCGAGTTCGCGTCGTGTAAGGTCCACTAAAGGGAAAGCGCACCTTACCATGGTTTTTTTTCAATTCAGCTCTCGAGTCTGAAACCTCTGATTAAGGATGAAAGGATTATATCCAACCAGTGACCATTAGTTACTTGTTAAAAAACTACCTTGCAAAAAAGATTTCCAGAAATAGTTAAAAAGAAAACTGAAATGGATAGAATAAACTTTTGTAGCCTAAAATGTTAAAACTTGACCAGAATTCAGATTCCGTATAATTTGATGGGGAGGCATTAACAACCACCTCCAAACAAACCCACTCTGAACAAATTTTCTCATGGCCATGTGATATTTGGATTGACAGTTCAACTTCTTCATTTTTAAGATTTTTTTTTTTTTTTTTTTGTGTTTTTTCTTTTATAAATTAATCGTTTCTACGAGAAATGATCTTTTATATAAAGTCTGCTGATTTAATTCTTAACATGGGATCTCATGCTTCTTTTTTTCCCTTTCAGTCAAAAAAAAATATCTTACCTTTTTGCTAGTGGCAATATTGTGTCTTACTATTTTGCTTTTCAGTGCAGGATCTATTTACTAGTTATCGCTTTTGCTTTGCATCTTTCTTCTGGATTTCACGTTGTTCCTATTTTTCCTATGATTTCTGTGGTGATACCAATATTGTCTCCTTTTGTCTTTTTGTTTTCTTGAGCCGAGGGTCTTTTGGAAACAGCCTCTCTACTCCTTCGGCGTAAGCACTACCCTCCCCAAACTCCACTAATAAAATTTTACTGGGTTGTTGTTGTTGCCCTTTTGCTTTCCTGTTTTCTAGTCTACAGAGATACAATTTAGTCTGGAAATATTTTATAAAAAAAAAAAATATATATACCCTAATAAACATTTACAAGTGCACGAATGAAGCAGATTGATTTGAGATGTAACAAGCTAAGATTGTTTTGAGAAAACATGAAACTAAAAAAATTGTCATTAAATTTGTTTTAGTTTCTGCGATGTTAACAGAATCTTAGATAGATAAAGGAAGCAAACAAAAAAGCTAAACATTTTTTTTTGCGCGAGAAGTAAGGGCATAGCAGTTTCACGAAGTTGCTTCTTAACACGTCTGTTTTTTTGGTCGTTAACGCTTGACCAATAAGATAAAAAGAGATTTTCTTGCTTGTTTAATAAAGTCTCGCTTTTTAATAAGAATAGGTGTTTACAAATTTTTATTCTTCATTTAAAACTACCAAGTGTCGGCTTGGGATTTCTGCCTTGTTATGAAATTTAAAATTGTCATTAAATTTGTTGTAGTTAAGGTCAAGTCAAAGAAGATTAAAGACAAAGAGACAGCTAGTGAAAACGAAATGTAAAGAGAGAAGGGTGCAAAAAAGAAATTGTTAGGTGAACAAAAACAAACTTAATGTTTCTATGCTTTATTATCTCTCCACTATTATAGTTTTGATTTGACATTTTGTCTCTTTCTCCTAACAATTGCTTAATATTTTTTCATTTCATTTTGCTTTTCCAACTTTTGTTACTACCACTATTTTATTTTATTTTTTATTTGCCTTTAATCCATTTGGTTCCTTCTAATAAATGCTATAAATGTGGATTTTAGCTTTTGGTAGGTTAACTTTTTCTATTAAGGATTCTCAAATAGAAATTAGATAGAGTATTAGATACGGATTCAGATAGATCCAATAGTTTTTGCTTAGCATTGTTACTTATATTATAAAACTGATTAAACATATATAAATATTTAATTATAAACCCAATAATTAAGATTAACTATGAGTTCATGGTAAATTCAGAACCTATAAACTTCAAATTCTGACGGCATATATTTTTTGCTTCGCGGTCTCCCAAAAAGAGCCAAATAATAGTTTATCTAAAAAAAGGGGACAAAAATTATGGTGTAGACGACAATATTTTTTAGCAAAATAAGAAGACAAAAAATGTGGGCATTTTTTTGTTGACCAAATGAAACATAGCGCGTATGAGAAAATAAATCTTGTTTATGATCTGATTTATTAATTTATAGTCATCACATGAAGCTAATAAGAGGCAAACAATCTACCATACAAAATGGCTTTTGTCTCCTTAATTCCAGATATCACCATAATAATTTTCATTTAAATGATTATATTCAAAAGTATCCGTGAAACTTCTGGATTTCCAACTATTTTTTAAAGTCTCGCATTTAATTATCTATATCTTATTCTAATCAAAATGGTATGATTTTGAAAGCAAAAGTGATCTTAGGCCCTGACTCACCCTCCGTGGATGAACCTTGCGGAGGAACCCTTAGATTTTCGGGGCATTGGATTCTCACCAATGTTTGTGTTACTCAAGCCGACATTCTCGCTTCCGATACGTCCACCACCGCCCGCGCGGAGGCTTCTCTCTAAGGCCTAACGCTCCCTTAGCGATGTATTTTTACATCCCACAGCTTCGGCAGATCGCTTAGCCCCGCTCATCTTCGCGCAAGAGCGCTCGATCAGTGAGCTATTACACTCTTTCAAGGATGGCTACTTCTAGGCAAACCTCCTACCTGTCTCTACACCCCTATCTCCTTTATCACTGAGCGATCATTTAGGGGCCTTAGCTAGTGATCCGGGTTGTTTCCCTCTCAACGATGAAGTTTATACCTCATTGTCTCACGAGCCGACCTTGACCCTTGTTATTTTGCGACCACCATGACGTACCCTCTAGCAATATTGGTAGAAGTCTTTCAAACAATAAAAGCTTAAATAATGAATTCAGTTGAACTCGTCGAACATGCTCTAGATCCGCATCATCAAACTATTCCTTGTGTGTGGTAATAACATTGAATTAGTATAAGAGAAAAGATTAGAAGGTCAAAGTATGCCTTCATAATTTTGTGTACTATCTTTCCTTTTATTGAATGTCAAAATAAGGCTACAAAATTTCATTCAAAATCACATGCCAAAAAGAATATTTTCAATCCAGACAACCAAACATAGAAACTTTGGAGCTTACTTGTCTCTCTAATCAAATGATTAATTTCCAATTAACAGGTTGTCACCTTTAACACAAGCACTAATCTTTGTTAGTTGTTTGGTTAATTATCTACCTAAAGAATGGCCCAATTAATGACCTAATCCGCATGACTTGTGTCATTAGTCATTAACATAACCCAAAATGATTGATGTTTTTAACCATAAATAATCATTTGGTCCTTGAAAAACAACGTATGGGAACTCTAATTTGTTCTTTTGTTTTATTAATTAATTAGTTCCTTGTTCCAGTTCCTATACAGGGTACACTATTCTACCAGTAGGTAATTTTCTCCTTTTTTTTTTTTTTTTTTTTTTTTTTTTTTTTTTGTGTGTGTGAAATGGAACAATTTTAAGTAGCCAAAATTGATGATAGTAGTATTTTTATCCAAACTTGTCCATACATAACTTTAAAAGGGAAAAAATCTTTTATTCTAACTTAAATGATTGTTGTGCTAACTTACCTCTTGAACCATCTAACAAAAGATACATGTTATTATTGATTTAGTGTAAACATTAGGTGCATGTAAATCCATTATCTAACCGCACTAATTTGAGTCGATCTCACTGAACCCTTGTTTCACCGTGTTCAAGCCAAGGTTATAGTTGTTTGCCCTTAAAATTAGATAACAATTGAATTTATACGTGGTTTTAAGGATACATGATATAACTCGGTACAAATTAAGAGAATAAATTAATTTTGAAACTGGCGATAAAAGAATAAATGCAAACCACACGAATCGAATAGCTTTGGCCCTCGAGTTCAGTCACCCTTGAATCAAAGATATTTCAACTGGCGTATGAACAGAGTAACAAGATAATAAAAGCTAGAAAATGACGGTATATTGCTTTATGTTGCGTAAAATGATGTCTATTACAAATGATCAGACCCCCTTTATATAGTAGGGGTGTCCTACTCTTGGTACAATTCCATACAGGGTAAAAAATCTTATGATTTGCTAATTACTCGACCTCTCCTAGATATGTGCCGAGATTTCCGCCGTGATCCTCGACTGATCGTGGATATTTTGGCTTTTCGTCATTTGGCTCGGTAAGTTTCCCTCGATCTTGCTCGGTTTCGATCTTTCTTGGTCTCGATCTTGCTCGATCTCGATCTTGATTGGTCTTTGGGTCACGAGCTCGACGATCTAATTTTGCATCATGATTCAATATAATACGAGGTCGAACCTTAACCTATCATATTCCAGTCTCGATTAATCACACAAGGGGCGAGCCCGATTTTGACCGTATATAGATAGTCCCCTCGTTTCTCGGAGAAAAGATGACAAGAAACGATATGAAATTTCGAATCCCGTCTCGATGGGCCATGACGTAAGTGACGAACGTCACTGATACACCCGACTATGACGTAAGCAACAAATGGATACCGAAACGTCCCGTCGGTCCAGTTACCAAGGTATTAAATGCCTGTCAGTTGCTGGTCGGCCACTATGGGTTCTGAACCATCACCAGCAAGCTATAAGTACTCTAACCTTTCTCTATTCAAACTTAACGTTCAAAGCTCCTCATATTCTTGTTTCTTTTCCAAAATCCCTTTGCTTTGCAACTCTTGCACCCAAATTTCTTGAACTTTTAGCAAACCGCATACCATCCTAATTCCCTTTTCTTCTATTCTACAATGGCGAAAACTTCTAAGACTGTATCACAAAAGGAGGCCGCCTCTTCATCATGACCCGCCGGCGATGGGGTTGCGGCGGAACCTCATCCTGAGGAATTTATTCCGGCAGGGTGCCCTACTGTTGCCGATTTTAAGATTGAAAAGATCTCCTCGGTACCGGGTCGATGTGAGCCGGTCTCGAGGTACATATGCACAATTACCGATGATCTCCTCACCAAGGTTAAAGAGGATTGCAACTGGGTCGATAAGCATGTGGTGGTACCTTCGCTCGAGGAATAGATCACTACCCACGGGGAGGGTTTTCTAAGTGTTTACACTTACCCCTTCATGTTGGGTCCCTTAGACCCTATCATTATTGCTTTCTGAAAGAGGTACGACGTGACTCTTGTCCAGATCCACCCTTCCTTCTGTAAAATAGTGATTCTTCTCTGATTCTTCGTAAGCAAAATCGAGGGATGTCCCTTTACCCTAGATCACCTTATGCGCCTCTACGGTTCTCGACTTTATCGAGGAGGGCTGATCAGGCTTGCTCGCCGGGCTAGCAAGGCCCCGTTCTCGAGTATTGACGAGGCCCGAGATCGAGGTTGGATGGGCCGATTTGTTCGAATAAAGACTTCGGACCTGATCCCTGCCGAAGACATGCTATTTCCTGAGAAATGGAACACAAATCGTAAGTAGTACTTCGCCTTGAATGTTCAATCTTGTTGTTTTACCTCTTATCTCCTTCCTTATTGATGTTTTTGGTGTTGCAGCTGTGGCACAGGTGTCGGACGTAGTTCTTGAGCTCAAGGAATGGGTCGAGGGCCTTGTGTCATAGAGACCATATTTCGAGCTTGCTTGGATGGAATTATGGAAGGGTCGATGGGAGGCCCGTAATCATGGTAAGTTTTCTTTTTTGATGTACTAATGATTAATTCCCTCCTCGTGCGGTCGAATTCTTATTGTTCTGTTTTCCTTTGTAGGTCTCCCCAAAGATGTTGCCATGAGGCCTCCATCTGGTGAGGAGGATGTGCCTCTCAAGTCCCCTACTCCGAAGTAGGGTGATGAAAAGAAGAGGAAAAGGGTCCCTAGTTCCCCAAACTCGGAAAAGAAGAAACCGAAGAAGAGGTCACGCAAGCCCAAGGGAAGCACCGACGCTCTATCCTCGGACTCAATCCGCCGATTAAGGGACGAGTCCGAAGAAGAAAAAGAAGAAGAAGAAGAGAAATCCCAGTTGGTGGCTCGTGTGCGGGCGGGTGTTGTGATGCAAGGGTTCTCTGAACCGGCGGATGCTGAAATCGGACCGTCCCGACATGAAGAGGTCGATGAGGGAGTCTTAGCCGAAGCTCCCGCACCAGAAGGGGTTGAGGCCACTCCGCCCCAAGCTAAGGGGATTGAGAGAGAGACTGGGGACAACGCTTCTCGAGCATAGGAAGGTATCCCGTGAGACGAGCTTGGGGTTACCGGGTCCTCTTAGAGGCCGGTATGTTAGAAAGTCGTGCCTACGAGGGGCTAAGGGGGCGAGTGATATCCACCACTTTTTGGACGGATTCGAGTCCACTGCTTCAGAAAATGTCACCGGGCTTGGTGACTTGCCGGTGCTAAAGAAGGTACTGTCATCGGGTGCCACCGGGTCTTCATCGAGCCCAAAACTGGTGGATCGATTCCCGGCCCCAAGTCTTAACCCTGACCGCAGGCGGTCGATAATTTTTTCTGTCCCGGAGGATGCCCGAATTTTCTCGGCCCCCGTGGGGGTTGCTAGCTACCTCGGTTGCCTGGTGACCAAGGAGGACCAGGCCGTGATGGACGCGGTGGAAGTGCCTTGCCTGTTCAACGAGGCCCAACATGCTTTAAATCGGGTAACTTTGAGTGTCATTTCATTACTTATTATAAATTTGATGTTGTAAATAATCCTAACACCTTTCTTTGTGCTTGAAGGCTTTGGTATTGCATCATGAGGCTTTCCTCCGATATCGGGAGGGATTAACTCACCACGAGGCCGAGGTTCGGGATCTCACTGAGAAGAGGGACACCTACAAGTTTCTCAGTGAGAAGCTTCAGGCCGAGTTAGAAATGGCTCGAAATGAGCATGTCGAGATGGCCGAGCAGGTATTTTGAGTGCTTTACGATAGTGAAGACGAATTGAAGATAGTGACTAAAGATCCGATCCTACAGGTCCGGCATAGGCTTGAACAGATCGGGGAGCTTCAGGCACAGGTAGATACGATTCAAGCTGAGGCTGAGGAGTTCAAGAAAAATATGGACATCTTAGCCTCGAAAAGGGAAGCTGCCCAAGCACAACTGGAGTTGGTCGTGACCCAACTCCGAGCTACAAAAGAGAAAGCCTTGGTGCAAGTCAAGAAAATCGAGGAGCTTCAATCCCAATTGGACTTGGCTATTTCTGATAAGGCAAACTTGGCTAATGAACTCGAGGCGGCCAAATTTGAAGTGGCCGTGGCCAATACCAAGCCGATGCTAAAGTGGCCCAATTCAAGGTCGACATTGAGGCCATCCAGGCGCAGGACAAAAGCTCGAAGGGAAGCTCGAAGGGAAGTCCTCGTAGGAGTCCATGCTCCGGACTTCGATATACTGGCTGAAATCGAGAACGCCAAAGCAGAAGAAGCCAGGGCCCGGAAGCTGGCCATTCCTGAGGAAGATTTCGAGAGTTTAAGTGAGTCTGAAGGCGGGGAAGATCCCGAGGGCAAAGATGCTGCCTCCGATGAAGACCAGACCACATAGGCCTTTACATTTTTTGCTTTCTTTTGCATCTTTTTGAGACCGTTTCGGCCATTGTAAATTTTTGAATTAAGCCATTCTGGCCTCTGTAAAAAGATTATTGGGTAAATATATACAAGGCTTTCTTTTCCCTTTTGGCTTTCAAATTTTTCCTTTGCTTTATTACTTGTATTCACAAAGGTCGGAATGCCTTAGCATAAAATAGCTTAGGTTGTGTAAGTTCGAACAAACCCTGCCTTTACATTATTTTTATTTTTGAGTCATCTTGGAGGTTCGGTGTTATCGGGAACCTTCTCCAAAAGTAAGTAACTCAGATTATAGTTTGCCGAGGGTAGCCTTTAAAGCCAGTTATGAAAATTTTGAAGGCCTATTTTCTGTTACGGTTCTTGGACGTCTCCGAGCCGTGTTAATATGCCCATAGCCTTTTAATTCGAGTGTATCCCAGCGAGCTTGCTTTCCCGAGTTATCCGGGCTTTCCTAAGATAACAGTCCCCGAGTGGGTATGGCCGTGGCTTTTAAAATTCGGGGGTTGACTTAGTGGTCTTATGCCCCCAATGTTTAATAGTTCGATCTGTTCGAGTTTGTTTTTCGGATGGCAGTCCCCGAGTGAGGGATCACCCGAACTCTGGTTATAATCGGCCCTTGAGCTCGTTTCCCTAAGAGATTGAAAGTACGAAATTTAATCGGCCCTTGAGCTCGTTTCCTTAAGAGATCGAAAGTATGAAATTTTAAAGAGGAAATTTTTCTAAGACATAAGATAATTGCAAGGAAAGTACTTCTCTTTATTCTTGTGAAAAACAGTTACACATGCGTACGTGTTTTATGTCAGGGCTCGAGCAACCTATGTGGGCACGGTTCGTTTGACCGCTTGGCCCTTACAATAAATCTTACCTATCGAGACCCTTCTATTACGAAGTAATTTCCTCACAAAAGTCGATATCCAACGGTAATGCCCCACAGTATTCGAGGTTGATTGTAGAGGAACCTCGGATACTGTTAGTGTTGTCTTCGATACCGATTCGTGATCGGCCTTTGGTTCTAAGTTAGCATGATCCACTGTTGCCTTGTTAAAAACTTTGCGGTAAAACCCAATCGGGAAAAAAGAGTGCAATGCGTGCTTTCATACCTGAAGACTTCGTGCGCTCCTTGTTGACCACCTGCAAGTGTTAGTCCGAAAATAAAAAGAAATGAAATGGGGTGGTACCTTAGCAGTAATATCGTTTTAGGTGAGTTACGTTCAATTGTTTGGTAGTTGCTCTCCATTTGTCATTCCGAGCTTACAAGATCCTTTCCCTGTGACCTCGAGAATCTGGTATGGTCCTTCTCAGTTTGGACCCAATTCCCTTCGTTCGGATTACGGGTGCTTAGTGTGACCTTCCTTAGTACTAAGTCCCCGCCATTGAAATATCGAAGGTTGGCCCTTCGATTATAATACCTCTTGATCCGTTGCTTTTGGGTGGTCAATCGAACAAGGGCGGCTTCACGCCTTTCATCCAATAGCTCCAGGCTCATATTTATGGCCTCGTCATTTGATTCCTTTATTGCATATCAGAATCTGATACTCGGCTCCCCGACTTCGACCGATATTAGAGCTTTGGCGCCATAAACCAGTGAGAATGGGGTAGCCCCGGTACTGGACTTCGACGTTGTGCGATACGCCCAAAGAACTTCGGGCAGGATCTCTTTCCATTTTCCCTTAGCATCGGTCAACCTTTTCTTTAGGTTTTGGATTATGATTTTGTTGGTCGATTCGGCTTGCCCGTTCCCACTAGGGTGATAAGGTGTCGATAAGATCCTTTTGATCTTATGATCTTCGAGAAATTTGGTCACTTTACTGCCGATAAACTGTTTTCCGTTGTCACATACTATTTCGGACAGTATCCCGAACCGACATATGATGTGGTCCCAAATGAACTCGTATACCTGTGCTTCAACCCACTTAGAAAAATAGTCAGTCATAAATAAGATAAATTGAGTCTTACCTGGTGCCCATAGAAGAGGGCCCGCGATATCCATCCCCCATTTCATGAATGTCCATGGCGATAAGATCGAATGCAATAGCTCCCTGGGTTGGTGAATCATCCGAGCATACCTTTGGCACTTGTCACATTTTCGTACGAACTCTTTCACATCCTTTTCCATGTCGATCTAGTAATAACCGGCTCTGATGACCTTTTGAACCAATGATTTGGCGCCTTAATGATTTTCGCAAGTAACCTCGTGAACTTCCCTTAGAACGTATTCGGTATCTCTCGGTCCCAAACATATATGCTAGTGGGCCATCGAACATTCTCTTGAACAAAGTTCCAACCTCGGACAAGCTGAATTGGGCTGACTTTGTGAGCAGGGCCCTCGATTCCTTTGGATCTGAGGGAAGTTTCTCGGTCTTCAAATACTTTACGTATTTATTTCTCCAATCCCAGGTTAAGCTTGTGGAGTTTATTTCGGCGTGATCTTTCTCTACCACCGACCTTATGAGTTGTACGACCGCCCCCGATTTGAGCTTGTCATCTTCGACCGATGACCCTATGTTTGCAATGGCATTGATCGGTTCAAACCCTTTACCACTATAAAATGGCAAGAGTGGTCGATGCAGCTTTTACCCGAAAGGTCGGGATCGATATCCACAAGGAGCTAATGTTGGTCGGGAATTGGGTTTCTATCCGACCTAGCTATGCATGTTGTTCTGAATTGCACTTCTAAACATGCTTTGTTTTGTTTCTATTCTACTTCTATGCTAATGAATGATGAAAGTAATCTAAGTGCAATATTTTGTAAGGGTTTTCTCAATTAATAAAAGGCACTAGGGAAGTGACTTACACCTAGGCGAGTATCTAATGGGGTCTAAAGCTTAGGACAGACGTGTTATAATTGGGATCGTGATATAACCATTGCACATGATTACTCACTCTATACCTCTCGGTAGTTTGAGTGACTTTGCCCGAATTGGCTTTCTCAAGCCCAATTGGGTGTCCAAACAATGCAAGCAAAATTGGCTCAAGTCGGGTATTACTATCTCTAGGTTTAACCCTTTAATTGGGGCTATCAATCTCTTGAATGCACCCCAATTCCTTGTTAGCCTGAATTTCCTAGACTTAGTCTCTCTTTCTCAAGAAGAGTCTAAGTCATATAGGCACGAATCAGTGTTTGCAACCACCAATTCAACAATTAAAGCACGATTAAAGCTAAATATCATTAACCCATAAACAATTAAGCCCTAAAATTGAAGACCCATTAAATACTCATACTAGGGTTGGGTCACAACCCTAGCTAATGGGTTTAGCTACTCATAATCAAGGTAGAAATCAAAGATGGAAATGAAATATAACCCATAAAAAGTAATTACAAGAGTAAAATCTAAGATTAATGGTAAAAGCTACTCTAAAATTACTCAAAATATCTAAGTACGGCGGTTAACGTGTTCTTCAAAACAAAAGCTGACCTAAAAATGTGAAAAAGAACTATTTATACACAGCTGAAATTTTCGGACAAAAATACCCCTACGGAGGATCCGTTGTTAGCGGAAAACTGGGCGCCTCAGCGCTTGGACTTCCGCGGCCGCGCAAAAGCGAGCGCGGACTACGTTTCTTCCATCTTGAACTAGGACTGGGCTAGATTCCGCTGGGAGCGTAAAAATGTCCGCCTCAGCGTTGGCTTCAGTCGCGGCCGCGTAAAATGTTCGAGGGCCGCGTTTCCCAGTTAATCTCAAATTTCCAGGGCCTCTGAATCTCTTTTTCGCCCTCAGCGTAATTTGCACCGTGGCCGCGTCAAGTGTTCCGCTGGCGCGCTATTTCACCGCGGTCAGCGGTGTCTGTTGTGCCCCAAAATGCCTCTTTGAATCTAAATGCTGTCAGCGTAATTGTGTACGCCCCAGCGGTGAACCTTCCGCGGCCGCCCTTTTCCTCCGCTGTCAGCGCTTCTATTCCAGCTTTGGACTTGTGTAGGTTTTAACTCCTTTATGAGCTGGTTATGACTTTCTTGCTTCATTTTGACCAAACACTGTAGACAAGCACAATAAGTTAGTTTCCGGGAATACTTTTACACATTTTTTATCCAAAACCTAAGCAAAAAGGAGTATAAGATAGGCTAGAATCCCTAGTTATCAACTCCCCCAAACTTAAGCTTTTGCTTGTCCTCAAGAGAACAAAGTAGTTCCCCCCTCCAAAAGATAAAAGAAAGAAGAATTTCAGCTGTTCTAAGGTGACTTCAGTAGGCATCACTTGGGACTAACAATTACCTTCAACTCAAATGCATTATTAACAGACACACAACCTTTTTAGTGTGATAGCCCTAGTGCGACACAAAAGCATCAAGAGTTGACTTATCTCATCAAGGAAACTCTGTCTACTACACAGGTCATTGTGGAACCCAAAATCATGCTCCTCTGCTCTCCATAAGCAAATCTCACTTTAGATTGTAGCACTCAGAACAAGGATTGTGGAAAAGAACGCTCATCTCTCTCAAAGGAAGGTCACAAGTCCAACTCTAAGTACCATAAGCTTGCCCCTTATGTGAATCACCACTAATGTAAGCTCACTCAACTCGACATCATATAGGGCTTTTGTGGGAATTTAATGAAGGCTTTTGGTTTAAGGTAGGATATATCGGTCTATGAAGGTTTCATCTTTCCTTAAGCACTTCATTTTCTCATTTCGGCTTACACTTTCTTGACTCTTTGAGTCATTTTCTTCTTCCTTGGGGTACTAGAGAGACACACTGTCACTCTTTCTTGTTCATGTCATTCCTTTTTCTCCTTTCTAATCATTCCAAGCCTTTCATCATTGCTTTTATTGAATCCTTTCATTTTTTCTACATTGTTCACTTTCTTTTTGACTTTTTGGCTTTTCTTTTTCTTTCTTTTGCCTTCCCTTTTTCTTCATTTTGTACCTTTTATCACTTTTGCATTCCTCGTCTCTCCCCCCAAACTTATACTTTTGCCAGTTGTACTAAGGAAAGATCGGGTGCCAAGAGAGGATCATTTTAGAACGGATAAAGGCTTCTATCATGGTTATTGAAAGAACAAAGGCTATGGATCAACGGGGTTGACTAGGGATAACATATTTGGTGGGATATGGATGCTTTCAACTCTTAATTTGGATCAACGAGAGCCTATAATCATTTCTCAAGTCGAGCTACACTTAGAATTTTGCCTAGACAAACATTCAGGGCAAGTTCTAGACTTATTGGCGCGGGACTTGGACTTGCAAATCGATACCTCACCTCACAAGCTTTTGGATTGATTAAGGGACAGAGTCGAGGGCCCACAACAACCTTAGCTAAGATTTGAGCAACACAAATGGTCCCGAAAAACCACTCGTTGATTGTTTAGTCAACACAAGAGTCTAAAGGTCACAACTAGCACCATTCCTTGCAAATCAGTTTGTCTCTAACCATAAGGTCAAGGGTAAATGTGCTAGGCCCAAGTGAAGCTTTGCCTGAGTCACTTTTATTCATTGCTACCATTTACATAAAAAAATAAAAAAAAACGGACTAAACCCTTAAGAAGATTGTCATGCCATCCATCATCGGGAAGAGCCACCTAGTTCACACAAACTCCACCTTTGAAAAGAACCGTGGCATTAAGAAAACTAAAGGCTTATTGATCACGAAAACTTGTAAAAGTAAGAAGCTACAAACTGAAAAAGAAGCTACTAAATGAAATAAGAAGTTATGGTATTAAGGAAAATTGCAAAAGAAGTTATAAAGTAAAATACGGAAAGTAAAATGAATATGTACAATAGGGGATTGAGACGAATATACATAAAGGGGAATGAATACATACACGAAAGGGTAACTATATATACATACCGAATTGAAAGAAATAACGAAAAGTGAAAAAGAAATGGTAAAGTTATATACATACCAAAAGTGAAAAATAACGGTAAAGAAAAATAAGTATCATAATTACATTCCAGTCATCAAATCATCAAAATAGAACCACCCCCAAATAAGAACTAACATTGTCCTCATTGTTAAAGCAAAAATAAGATCAAAGAGGGGTTAGAGAGTAAAGAAAACTCCCTATGTGGTCTGCATCGGATCCTGCACATCGGTGGGGTCAGCTCCCTCTGGGTCCTGTGGCTGGACTGAGTCACCTCCCTCAGGGTCCTCCAACTCAATCTCCAAGTCATCCGTCTGGGGAATCATCTCTCTTTGCACGGGCTCTCTCTCACCCTCCTGCTCTGGTGCCTGTGTTGCCTGAGCTGCTGGGACTTGCTCCTCCAATAGTAGGTCTAAAGGGATGTCGCCAGCTGATCTAATCTTTTCCACCTCCCCTCTCAGCAGCTTCACTGACTCCTTTGAGGCCCGAGTCTTTTTCAGCTTCTTCGTTTGCTTGCTCAGGTCCTTAATTGCTTTTCCTTGAGCTGCCAAAGCATCCATGATGAGCTTCTGGTTGTCTAGGAGCTTCTTCTGGTTGTTCAGAAGCTCCTTGAGAGATTCCTCCACTGAGGCGGGCACCTGAGGTTGTGCTGGAACTGACTGAGCTGCCACTGTGCTGGATAAGACAGACAACTTTATTGTAGCTGCCTGCATCCAGTTGTTGATGCTGGAAAGAGTCTGGTTAACCCTCATTGCAGTGAGAGGGTATGCTGATGAAGAGGGCACTGAAGAAGGCATGGAAGTAGAGGGTCCGGAGGGAGGATGTGGTATGGCAGTGGAAGGCTCAGAACCAGTGGCCACCACTCCTGGCTCTTCAGACTGGCCAGTGGAAGTGGAGGCTTTGCCCTTGGACTTGGGGTTGTCCGGACCTTGAAGGTTGTACCATGAGAATGGCCTTTTTGGCCTCACTTTGGTGTCGAAGTCCCTTTTCTCGGCTTCCTGATCCTCTAGGTACATGGTGAGGAAGTTCGGAAAAGGGTAGGAGCTCTCATCCCTGTTGACCACTCTGGTAATCACCCTGGCCATGATATTCCTGACGTTGATTGGAAACCCCGCCATGATAGCCCCCACAATAATAGCCCGGGAAACCGGCATATCACTGTCATGCGTAGTAGGGTCTAACTGGCTACACACGAAAGTCTCCCATCCCTTTGCCTCGAAGTTCAAAGTGTTCCTGTAAATCGGGACCCCAGGTGTCAGCCAAGCTGGAGTAGTCCCCGGGAGAGCAATCAGTGATGCAAGCCAAGGGCGGGCCAAGTCTTCCATAGCCACCTTTTCCAAATACAAGGTCTCATCTTCATCAGTAAAGCCAACATAGTCGTTCAAGGTCTTGCCATCAAATTTAATCTTCAGGTTCGCACCTTGGTCACATAGGTACCCTTTTTAATGTGGGCTAAGTTGGCATAGAACTCTTTGACCAAGTGATCATTAGCATCAGGTAGGCTGCTGGTGAAGAATTTTTACCCCACTCTCTCATTGAACTGCGTCTTGACATTGGGGTTGTGCGGTAGCAGATCCCGCTCAATGAAAACCCTCTCATGTGTGAGTGATCTCTGATGCCACCATTCACGAAACTTGTGGTAGGGTTTTTCACTTACAAACCTTTATTGCCATACCTCCGGGTTGCTTGTTCTCTCCAACCCTCCTGTCCGGGTGTCACCACCCCTCCCGTCGTCAGGGATCTCAACATCTACATCAATGGGTTCCTGTCTAGGTGGAGAGGATGGAGGAGAAGCTGATGCTGAAGACTCACTACTTGCCTCTGAGCCATCAGACGACTCAGAAGAAGCAGGGGACACTGGGGGTGTAGGCTCGTCTCTCAGTTAGAATCTCCCTGGTAAGTCTGCTGGAATATGGGTTAGTACTGAATCTCCCTCCGAAACCTCCCGGTGGGGGGGGGGGGGGGGGACATATTCACTACCCTCAGAATGTGATGCAGCCCTGTCCGCAACTTTGATTGCTTTCCTCAACTTCCCTATCGATTTCTGGGCCGCTAGTGGTAGCTTGGTCCTTCCTTGACCTCATCTTCCCCTGCTTCGGGAAGATTCAGCCCTCCCTTTTGTGCATCACCGGCACCTCTAGATCAGACCATTGTCTGCAGACAAAATCAGTGAAAGATCATTAGTATTGGTGTTAAAATAATCATCAGAGAAGAACAGATGAAAAGTTGACAGTGTTCTCAAAGCAGTGATCCGCTGACAGCGGAAAAAGGAGCGGGGCCGCGGACTAGCTACCGCTGAGAGCGGAATTTTGAGCGCGGCCGCGGAGGACTGAGATTCAGACTACCCAGCCTATGAAGTTGAGCAACCACTGGGAGCGGATTTTTGGGCGCGGCCGCGACAATTGAACCGCCGAGAGCGAAAAAACAAACGCGGTCACGGACCTAATTTTATACTTCTTTGAACATAAATTCCGCGGACCGCGAAAAATGAAGTGCGGCCGCGTAAACAGGTCTGCTGAAAGCGGAATTTCCACCGCTGAGAGCGGAACTTAAACCATTTGTAGCACATGATTTCACAAGAACGCTGACCGCGGAATTACATCCGCGGCCGTGGAATTCAAAAATTACTCGGGCAACCTAGGGTTTTACTTTTTCTAGTCATTAACGGGTATCATAAACACCACTCACCCTTCCTAGGCATGCACAACAAGTATCTTCATGAATTTTAGCAACAACTAATTACAAACTACATAACCCTAATTGAAAATAAAAAGAAAAAAGGAAGAAGTTAAACTAAAAGTAAAGAAAAGTATAAATTGAAAAACAATAATGAATTGAAATTACTAGTAGTTGGATGTGTGTTGTAAATGACTTCTAAGAATTGTTATTTAGATTAGGGCTCAGAGTGGAAGAAGAAGAAGAAGACGAATAGTATCTCTTGAGAATCAAAATACGAGAAGGGTAAAAATCCTATTGACCGTCTATTTATACTAAACAGTACTGGGACCCACAGATTTTACCTGGCGCGGCCGCAAAATTCTAACGCGGTCCCCGCTTTTACCTATTCTGAAATGCTGCTTGTTCAACAATTCCGCTAAGAGCGAAAAAAAGGGCGCGGCCGCAAAACAGGTCCGCTGATCGCGAAAAAGCTTCCGCGGACGCCGATGAAACTTCAGAGAGGTCTCATTTTCGACTTTTCAAGTCCGCGTCTGCTACCAAATTACGCCCCCGCGAAAAGCTTCCGCTAACCGCGGAATTTCGAGCGCGGTCAGCGGTCCGATTACAAACTTAGCCAAATTTTTCCAGTATTGTCCTGCACTGCATCAAACATTCCTACACACATCTCACAACTAGTTAGTCCAAAACAAATCCTACACTAAGAAGAAAATCAAAAAGAAGAAAATGAAAAACACATGGGTTGCCTCCCAAGAAGCGCCTGATTTAACATTGCGGCATGATGCAGGTTACCATCAATCACTTGAGATGGATTATTGCTACCACGTGGCTGTCATCAAAGTTTCCAAGATAGTGCTTCACTCGATGCCCATTAACTCGGAAGATTTCACCACTTTTGTTTTTCAAATCAAGAGCACCAAACGGAGTTACATGCACCACTTCAAAAGGGCCACTCCATTTTGACTTGAGCTTTCCCGGGAACAGTCGTAACCGAAAATTGAATAGAAGAACCAAATCACCTTCCTTGAATTCCTTGCTCCGGGAATACTTATCATGTAAGTACTTCATCTTGTCCTTATACAAGGACGAGCTGGAATAGGCATGGAACCTAAACTCATCAAGTTCATTGAGTTGCTCTACCCGTAGATTTACTGCAACATCTCATTCAAGATTTAACTTCTTCAGCGCCCACATGGACTTATGCTCTAACTCAACCGGAAGATGGCATGCTTTCCCAAATACCAACCGGTACGGAGACATACCAATTGGGATCTTGTAAGCATTCCTGTAAACCAACAAAGAATCATCCAGTTTCTTTGACCAGTCAGTCCTATTTGCATTGACAGTTTTTGACAATATGCTCTTTATCTCCGTGTTGGAAACCTCAACTTGACCACTAGCCTGGGGATGATAAGGGGTTGACACTTTATGATTGACACCATACTTGGAAAGTAAAGTATAGAAGGCCTTGTTGCAAAAATGAGAACCCCCATCACTGATGATTGCCCTAGGAGTGCCAAACCTTGTAAAAATATTTTTCTTCAAAAGGCCACTACACTCCGTGCTTCATTGTTGGGCAAAGCCACAACTTCAACCCACTTGGAAACATAATCAACAGCAACCAGAATGTACGTGTTACCACATGAACTCATAAAAGGTCCCGTGAAGTCAACGTACCACACGTCAAATATGTCAACCTCAAGAATAGTGGTGAGAGGCATTTCATCCTTCTTGGAAATTCCACCAGCTCGCTGACACTCATCATATCTCTTCACCAGCTCACTAGCATCTCTAAAATGTAAGCCAATAAAAACCACAGCTGAGCACCTTTAAAGCATTTCTCGCCCCACCATGATGACCACCGTAGGGCGAGGAATGGCAAGCCTCAAGAATACTCATTTGCTCCTCTTCCGGAACACATCTACGGATCATACCATCATTACAAATCTTGAACAGGTAAGGCTCGTCCCAGTAGTAATCCAAGCTATCCCGTTTAAGCGTCTTCCTTTGGTTAGAAGAGAGCTCACACGGGACAATGCTGGTCATAAGAAAATTAGCAACATCCGCAAACCAAGGCATACTATGCACAGATACGGAGAGGAGTTGCTCATCTGGGAATGAATCATTAATTTCGAGCCCATCATGGGGCCTCCCCTCCTCCTCCAAGCAGGACAAGTGGTCCGCCACTTGGTTTTCACACCCTTTTCGATCAACAATCTCAAGGCCAAACTCTTGAAGCAATAGAACCCATCTCATCAACAGAGCCTTAGAATCCTTCTTTTTCATCAAGTAGCGGAGTGCTGCATGGTTAGTATGAACTATCACCTTGGTACCCATGAGATAAGGCCTAAACTTCTCCATGGCGAACACTATTTCTAGCAACTCTTTTTCCGTCACTGTATAATTAACCTGGGCATCATTCATAGCTTTGCTTGCATAATACACCGGGTGAAACATCTTGTTCACTTTTTGACCCAAGACCGCTCCTACCGCAACATCACTTGCGTCGCACATGAGCTCAAAAGGTAAGCTCCAATTGGGTGCGGTAATAATGGGAGTGGTTGTCAGTTTGTACTTGAGAAGTTCAAAAGCTTTCATGTATTCATCATTAAACACGAACTTTGCATCCTTTTCCAATAGTTTGCTCAAGGGATTCACTATCTTTGAAAAGTCCTTGATGATCCTTCGGTAGAAACTCGGATGCCCAAGAAAACTCCTAACCCCCTTGACGGAAGTAGGAGGATGAAGATTTGAAATCACTTCAATATTCGCCTTGTCCACCTCTATACCATTCTTTGAGATCTTATGGCCGAGGAAAATGCCCTCCTCGACCATGAAATGGAATTTTTCCCAGTTAAGCACTAGATTTGTCTCTTCACAACGGGCCAAAACCTTGTCAAGATTCTTCAATCATTCTTCAAAGGAGTCACCCACAACACTAAAATCATCCCTAAACACTTCCAAGAAGTCCTCCACCATGTCCGTAAAGATAGCCATCATACACCGCTGGAATGTAGCCGGTGCATTACACAAATCGAATGGCATCCGCGAAAATGCAAAGGTCCCGTACGGGCGTGTGAAGGGGGTTTTCTCTTGATCCTCCGATGCAATCAAAATCTGGTGTAACCTGAGTACCCATCCAAAAAACAGTAGTAGGCACGCCGGCAAGTCTATCCAACATTTGGTCCAGAAAGTGTCATGGAAAATGATACTTGCGGGTCACTTTATTCAGCTTCTAGTAGTCCATGCACACCCTCCATCCGGTGACAGTCCTGGTAGGAATCAACTCATTTTGCTCATTGGTGACCACAGTCATACCACCCTTCTTCGGCACACATTGTACCGGTGAAGTCCACGAACTATCCGAGATGGGGTACACAACCCCTGCATCTAGCCATTTGATCACTTCCTTCTTGACAACCTCTTGCATAGCCTCGTTCAACCTCCTTTGATGTTCCACGGAGGGTTTGGCATCATCCTCAAGAATAATCTTGTGCATGCAGAAGGTGGGGCTTATTCCCCGAATATCAGCTAGAGTCCATCCAATTGCCTTCTTCATTCTTTGGAGCACCTCCAGGGTGGCATCTACCTGCACGTTAGTAAGACACGAAGAAAGAATAACAGGTAAAGTTGAACTAGGGCCCAAGAATTCATACCTGAGGTGTGAAGGCAAAGGCTTCAACTCCAATACAGGAGGTTCCTCAATTGAGGGCTTTGTTGGCGGAGTCTTTCTGTTCTCAAGATCCAAGGAGAGTTTACGGGGCCCATAGGAGTAAGAACCCATGCCATGCAAAGCATTGACATACTCTACCAAACCTTCATCCTTAGTTGCATCATGGTTCAACAATACAGCTTCCAAAGGATCCTCCACATTAATCATGGCACTAGTGTCATCAACTATCACCTCCATTACATGATCCACAAAAGAGCAAACTTCAGTACTATTCGGCTGCCTCATTGATTTGCACACATGGAAGATAACTTTTTTCGTCACCCACCCGAAAGGTGAGCTCCCCTGCTTCCACATCAACCAATGCCTTCCCAGTAGCTAAGAAAGGCCTTCCCAATATTATAGGCACCTCATAGTCGACTTCGCAATCGAGAATCACAAAATCCGCAGGCAAAATAAACTTGTCAACTCGGACAAGAACATCATCAATAATACCAAGTGGCCTCTTCATTGTTCTATCCGCCATTTGCAATCTCATTGAAGTAGCTCTCGGTTTACCAATACCCAAAGTTTTGAACACAGAGTAAGGCATCAAATTTATACTTGCTCCCAAATCACACAATGCCTTTGCAAAATCCGCGCTCCCAATAGTACATGGAATGGTGAATGCTCCGAGATAATCAAGCTTGGAGCCATCGAGTGCACAATTGCACTCAATTGATGAGTCATTTTGATGGTCTCACAATCCATAGATCTCTTCTTAGTCACCAAGTTTTTCATAAACTTGGCGTATCCCGGCATTTGCTCAAGAGCTTCCACCAAAGGAACATTGATCGACAAGCTTTTCATCATCTCAATAAACTTCTTGAATTGGTTTTCATTCTTCTGCTTTGCAAGTCTTTGAGGGTAAGGTGGAGGAGGCCTTGGAAAGGGAGCCTTAGCCTTGGGCACTACCGTTTTCGGCATGTCTATCACGTGTTCCCTAGACGGGTTCACATCATTTTGAGTCTCCACCTTATTATCATGAATATCAATTCTCACTTCAGCATTCAAATTCTCTTCACTAACCTGCTCATCAACTATTAGAACATCATCATCTAGCACTTCAACCTCATCACTCACAACTTCCTTTTGCTTGGAGGTATTTACTTCACTACCTCTACCGCTCCTTGTGATCACCGCCATTGCATGCCCGGTATTGTTCCTGTTGAAACCCAATTTTTCCCTGTATATTTTAAATATGCATAAATACCTTCAAAATAGCATATATATGCATATATAAGCATGCACAAGGCTTTTATTATTTCCATAATTTTAAGGGTTTA
>NW_017674950.1:74009-79989 GCF_001879085.1 Nicotiana attenuata
TCTTGTTGACCAACATGTTTACACCTTCCATAGCATTTACTTGTCTCGGCGCTTGAACTTGCTGCAATTGAGCTTTTGCCAACTAGTTCATGTAGTTAACTATGCTATTGCCTGGCCATGGTCATGGAGCTCTTTATGCAGGTGAATAACAGTGGGATCACCCTGTGGCACATTAGCTCGACTTTGCCAAGCTGAGGAAGTATCTGCCATCTCATCCAATATCTCACACGCCTCAGCATAAGGTGTGTTCATAAAATTTCCCTCTACAAGCTGGTTCACTACACACTGATTGGTTGTGTTAATGCCACGGTAGAATATTTGCTGGATCATTGCTTTGGTCATGTCATTGTTCGGACATTCTTTCACCATTGTCCGATACCTCTCCCAGATCTCATGAAGTGGTTCATTAGGTTCCTGTTTGAAGGCCAAGATCTCATCTCTCAAAGTCCCCAGATGCCCCGGTGAGAAAAACTTATCTATAAACTTGTCCGCCAACTCATCCCACGTAGTGATGGAATGGTTGGGAAGTCTTTCGAGCCAGTCCAAAGCTTTCCCTCGAAGTGAGAAAGGGAGCAATCTGAATCTTAATGCATCCTCCGACACATTTGTCTGTTTGCTTCCCCAACAGGTATCCACAATGCCTTTAAGATGTTTATATGCATTTTGATGTGGGGCACCGGTGAAGTACCCTCGTTGCTCCAATAAAGTCAACATCACGTTTGTAATTTGGAAATTGCCCGCCTGGATCCGAGGTGGGACAATTGCACTTGTGTAGCCCTCATTTGGAAGCACCCGAGGAACAACTCTGGGAGGAGGCGGGGGAGGTTCTGGAATGTTGTCATTGGCATGGCCGTCTCTTCTTTGACATTGAGGTACTACGGGCACCTCATCTTCACCATTATCATCTACCTCCTCCCCTAGGAGAACATTTCCAAGAGGATCGTTGTTTGCCATTTTATACCTGAATTGATTACTCACATAAGTTAGTAAAATAGAAGAAAAGAAAAACAAGACACAAAACTAGTCTGATAGATAGCAAAAACCGTTTAGCTCCCCGGCAACGGTGCAAAAAAGTGATCGGCTCCAACCCTATACCACTATAGAATGGCAAGAGTGGTCGATGCATCTTCTATCCGAGGGGTCGGGATCGATTTCCACAGAGAGCTAAGATAGGTTTGGAATTGGGTTCCTATCTAATCAAGCAATGTGCGATGTTCTTGATTGCACTTCCACTCATACTTTGTTTGGTTACTATTCTACTTTAATACTAATGAAGTAGGAAAATAAGCTAAGTATGATATTTTTTTGAGGGTTTTCTTAATTGGTAAAAAGGCACTAGGGAAGTGACTTACACCTAGGTGAGTATCTAACGGGGCCTAAAACATAGGGCAAATTTGTTATGATTGGGATCATTATATAGCCATTGCACATAACTACTCACTCTATACCTCTCGATAGTTTGAGTGACTTTGCCCTAATTGGCTTTCTCAAGCCCAATTGGGTGTTCAAACAATGCAAGCAAAAATGGCTCAAGTCGGGTATTACTATCTCTAGGTTTAACCCTTTAATTGGGGCTATCGATCTCTTGAATGCACCCCAATTCCTTGTTAGCCTAAATTTCCTAGACTTAGTCTCTCTTTCTCAAGAAGAGCCTACGTCAAAAAGGCACAAATCAGTGTTTGCAACCACTAATTTAATTTTTAAAGCATAAATCAAGAAAAATATCATTCACCCATAAACATTAAGCCCTAAAATTGAAGACCCATTAAATACCCACACTAGGGTTGAGCCACAACCCTAGCTAATGGGTTTAGCTACTCATAATCAAAGAGGAAATCAAAGATTTTGATGAAATATAACCCATAAAAAGTAATTACAAGAGAAGAATGTAAAATTAATGCTTAACCAAGCTGTAAAATTACACAAAAGAGCAAAAAGTTATTGTTCACGTCTTCCTCTAACAACAAATAACCTAAAAATATGAAAAAGAACTATTTATGCACAACAAAATTTTTCGTACAAAATGCCCCGACAGAGATTCTGCTGACAGCAAAAAATAGGTCGCCTCAGCGCTATGACTACCGCAACGACGCAAAAGCAAGCGCGAACCGTGGTTCTTCTCTTCTGAGCTGGTTCTAAACTTGAGTGCGCTGGGAGCGGGAAAAAATCCGCCTCAACGCTCTTTCAACCGTGGCCGCGGAATATGATCGCGAACCGCGCCTTTCAATTTATGCTCCCAACTAATGTTCTCTGATTCTTCATTCCGCTGAGGGCGACAATTAGACCGCGGCCGCGGCAGATAATACCGCTGCCGCGCAATTTCACCGCGGGCAGCGATGACTGTTTAGCAAAAAATATGACTCTCTGAACCTTGCCACCGCTGAGAGCATAGTTAAGACCGCCTCAGCGGTGGACCCTCCGCGTTCGCGTCTGTTTCTTTGCTGTCAGCGCACTTTTGACTCTACTTTGAACTTGTGCAGGTTTCACTCCTTTATGAGTTGGTTTTGACTTTCTTGTCTCTTTTTTGACCAAACACTGCAAACAAGCACAATAAGTTAGCTTTCGGGAACACTTGTACACACTTTTAATCCAAAACCTAAGCAAAAAGGAGCATAAAATAGGCTAGAATCCCTAGTTATCATGACCCTTCCCTAGTGTATAAACCTTATGGGTGTCTAACTTAATGCTTGTTTATGGTTGGGTGTTTATTATTTAGCCTTGTTGATGCTTTAATTTGTGGAATTAATGGCTGCAAACATTAGTTCATACATACTTGACTTAGTCTCTACTTGAGAAAGAGAGACTTAGTCTAGGAAAAGTTGGCTAACAGGGAATTGGGTCAATCGAGAGATCGATAATCCCAATAAAAGGGTTCAACCTAGAAATGGTAATAACCCTACTTGATCTTCTATCAACCGTTTTGTGCAATACCCATTTGGTCTTTAGAAATCCAAATTGGGTAAAATTACTCTCTGACCGAGAGGTATTGAGTGGGTAACTGAGTGTTGATAGCTATAATACACCCCGACCAATAAAACAAGTATTAAATTTTATATCCCATTAGGCAAACACCTAGGTGATGGTCATAGCCCTAGGCTTTTTTCAAAGCTTGAAAAATAACATGAACGATTTCTTAGTTTCAATTCTTAGTTTTGCACTCTTAGTTTAAAATAGACATAGAGCCAACCCCAATTTGTGGAAGTGTAAATTGAGATAATTCAAACTTATACACTACAGTATATACTCCTAACTCCCACATATAGATCCCTGTAAAATTCGACCCCGACTCCTTGTTGGGTATTACTATTGTAATGACCTGACCGGTCGCTTTGGGTCCTAGCGCTCCGTTTAGCAGTCGAAGGCCATGAACAACTCCATTTCGGGTATTATGACTTGTAACCATGGTCGGAATTAAGTTTCGGGAAGTTCAAAGTTAATTTAGAAAGAGAATTCTCATTTCAGAAGCTTAAAGTTGAAAGAATGAACTAGGATTGGAATTTTGAGAAAACGACCTCGGAATCAGGATCCGAAGTTTCCAGCAAGTTCGTATGATGATTTCAAACTTGGGCGTATGCCCGGTTCGGGTTTTGGATAACCTGGGTGTGTTTTGGCGCCTAATGTGGAAGTTAGCATTTTAGAAGGAATTTCTTAAGTTTGGCTTGAAGTGCATTTCAGTGTTATCGATGTCTGTTTGGGATTCCGAGTCTGGGAATAGCTCCGTATGGTGATTCTGGAGTTGGGAGCGATCGGAAGTGAATTCGGAGGTTCGTAGGTCATTTTGGAGCCATTTGGCTAAGGATAGAAATTTGAAGGTTTTTGAGAAGTTTGACTGGAGGTTTGACTTTTCGATATCGGGGTCGGAATCCGATTCCGGAAGTTGTAGTAGGTCCGTAATGTCAAATATGACTTGCGTGCAAAATTTGAGGTCAATCGGACGTGATTTGATAGGTTTAAACATCGGAAATAGAAGTTGGAAAATTCAAAGTTCATAAAGATTGAATTGGGGTGTAATCCGTGATTTTCGTGTTGTGTGATGTGATTTGAGGCCTCGAGCAAGTTCGTAATGTGTTTTGGTACTGATTGGTGTGATTGGTTGGGGTCCCGGGGGCCTCGGGTGGATTTCGGGTGGTTAACGGATCGAAGTTGGAATTTGGAAAAGAGCTGAAGGCATCTGGTTGCTGGTATTTTCGCTTCTGCGGTTGGTTGACCGCAGAAGCGGCACCGTAGCAGCGAACGGGGAGCCGCAGAAGCGGTTTTTGGTCCAAGACTTGAGGACCGCAGATGCGGTCAAAGTTCCGCAGAAGCGGGACCGCATCTACGGAAGGAGCATCGTAGAAGCGAGAAAATGCGGCTTTGGAAGGAGCCGCAGAAGTGGCCTTTTGACCGCATAAGCGGAACCGCTGATGCGGTAGGGCTTCCGCAAAAGCGGAAATGACTGGAGGGAGAAGCTTGTTTTAAATCGTGGGATTGAGTTCATTTCTCCCATTCCTTCATGACTTGGGCGATTTTTGGGGAGCTTCAAGAGGGAATTTTTGTCGTCAATGTTAAGGTAAGTTATCCTTATCACTTTTGAGTTAAATACATCAATTATGCATGGATTTAAGCATGAGAATTAGTGTAAAATTGAGGGTTTTGGTGGAAAACCTAGAAAATCATAATCTTGGATTTTGATCACGATTTTGAGTATGGAATTAAGAAAAAATCATATATTTGAGTTCCTAAGGTCATGGGTAACCTTTATCTTCGAGAAATTTTGGATTCCGGGCACGTGGGCCCGAGGGCATTTTGGTCATTTTACTAAGCGGAGTTGGGAATTTGTATAATCTGAATTGTTAACAAGTATTTGAGCATATTCTCATTAGTTTGTCGTTAATTGGCTAGTTTTGGTGCATTGTGCGTTGGTTCAAACCTTCGGAAGAATGTAGAATGCAGGCTATTAGTCTTCGGAGCGAGGTGAGTCTCCTTTCTAATCTTGTGAGGGGGAATTTACCCCATAGGTGAGTTAAATTGGTTATGTGCTCCTATTTGTGGGGGCTACGTACGCACGAGTTGACGAGAGTCCGTGCGTAACTACTATTATGCTATTGTCCGGGTAGTCTAGGACCCAAAGGCATGCTATACTTGGGATATTTGAAATCTTATTGACATTTGAATTGTTAAAATCAAGTTGAACTAGTAAATGAACTTCAAAAGGATTAAACTTCATTTTCTTGAACCGTTAAAAAGAGGATTTGATTTTTATTTGATAAAATAGCTCCGATAAATTCTTATTTGACTACTTGAGCATGTATTTTATGTGCACCTACGTCACATGCATGATTCACGAGCAGGGTATGTGTTTATTTATGGAACGGGCCGAACGCCTCGACAGATTAAATAGATGCATCTATTGGTTCGGGCCGCTCGACCCTCGGCAGTGCACAGTTTACATTCCTGTTGGAGCGGGCCGTCGCCTCGGTGTGATTTGCGCATGTTTATCTGTTGCTTAAGAATTTTAAATGTGGGATTGGCCCTTCGTGGCTTGATATAAACTGATAAGATAATAAAGAATAAACCTTGGAAGCCCTTGATTTATTATTGAAGATGTTTACCTGTTTCCCGGCCTCGCAATTAGAAACTTCTATATATAAATCCATGATTATCCTCGCACTTATAGAATACTGTTAATTGACCTCTAGTGAGTATCGGAGTTGGCCATCTCGTCTCTACCCCTTCGGGATTAGTCGGGATACTCACTGAGTACACATTGATTACGTACTCATACTACACTTATGTGCATTTTTGTTGCACAGGTATATGTTACTTTAGCGGCCTACTGGGCATAGCAGCACGGACGATTCGGGAACTAGGTGAGTTGTAGATGCAGGGCGGCCCGCAGCTTTTAAAGTCCCTTTCTAATAAATTGTATTTCCTTTCTGTCCATTGTATTCCGGACGGATGTTGTATTGTATTTTATATTCTTATCAGTAGATGCTCATGC
>NW_017674951.1:0-592 GCF_001879085.1 Nicotiana attenuata
AGGGTTGGAAGGACATGGTTCTTCAACTGGATGGCAGGCTTGCAAGGAAGGAACTGATAGAGTTTATGGCGAATGCCACAGTGGTGAATGGGGTTGTTACAAGCCTGGTGAGAGGAGTAGAGGTGACAGTTTGATGCACCTAAGTTGGGAAGAATTCTAAGACATACCCTGTGAGGGATATGATGATTATACTAGGCAAAGGTGGCCTTGTCTAGATTCTCTCCCTTCTGCTCTCCAAATCACCCGGAATTTCTGTGATACCAAGTCTGCTGAAGAAGTGCCTGAGGCTAGGTTTGTGCAAAAGAGTGTGATGAAGCCTGAGCACAAGGTGCTATTTGAATTTGTGAACAAGTGTCTGCTGCCCAGACAGGAGAGAAGGCACACTGCAAATTATATGGACCTGGTCCTTCTGGAGTGTCTTGTGACAGGAAAACAGATTAACTGGCCTAGTTTCATTGTCAAGCTGCTAGGATTAGAGTGATAAATGGACTCCAAGGCCCATGCCACTCCTTAATGGGTTTATACTGACAACTGTCTTTGGCCAAGTTAGATGTGCCATTGAAAAAGTGGAGATGGCCTCAGCAAAGACACT
>NW_017674951.1:4161-9146 GCF_001879085.1 Nicotiana attenuata
AAAGATGACTAAATAGAGAATGTGATAATTTGTTTATGGAAACCAAGCTTGTGTCCCTATCAATGAAATGTAATGCTATCGGTGTTAATATGATATATTTTTAATGGTAGGTCCTTTGATATGCAAACGGTTTCTAAATGATTACCCTATATTTTCCAATGGTTGGGTAGTATTTCCTCTTTATGATTTTCCAAAATATAAAAGAGTTGCAATTTAAGAACAACCAATTTATGCCAAGTAGAACCCACTTATTCCTAAGTGATTCTATTAAACAAGATTTAAAGTCTTGAGCTCTTGGTATTCATTTCTACCAAAACCTAACCCACTTTTCCAAGTAATGAAAGAGTAAGATGGAGTAAGTTAATGTTTGCAACAACCAACCATAAATGAAGCACAATAAATGAATAAATATCAACAAACCATTATACATACATACATACATACATATATATATATATATATATATATATATATATATATATATATATATTCAATGTTAAACACCCATTAAAATTACACCCATTTAGGGTCCACAACCTTAGTATTTAAAACTAGCAACTCATACTAAAATACAAACGCAAAGCAATAAATAAAGTCATAAAGCTTACAAAAGTGCATGTCATGACCCGAATTTTCCACCGTCTGGACCGTGATGGCGCCTAACATTGTACTCGTTTGACAAGCCAACGTTACAAATTATTTCGTCTTTACCTTTTATCTTTTAACAATTAACAAGTTAACATAAGTAAACCAGCGGAATAAAATGAAAGAACAGAATTTACAAGTTATCTTAATACAACTGCAAAACCATAATAAAACTCCACCCAGAACCGGTGTCACAATCTCACGGACCATCTACGAATACTACACATAACAGTCTGAACAAAGAAGTACACTTCTGTTCTAGAAATAAATAAAACAGAATAGAAAGACAGGATGGAAGGGGACGCCAAGGCCTGCAGACGCCTGCAGGACTACCTCGGGTCTCCACTAGTCTGAAGGCAGCAACCTCAAACTACGGTCCGTACGGTCCAACACTGGGATCTGCACAAAAAGTGCAGAGTGTAGCATCAGTACAACCGACCCCATGTACTGGTAAGTGCCGAGCCTAACCTCGACGAAGTAGTGACGAGGCTACGGTGGGGCATAACAATATATATATATATAACCTTCAATAGTTTATAATAACAAAAAAAGAAGTACGGAATGAAAAATAACCGAAACTTGCATTAAAGGAACACAGGATCCAATCAGTCTACTAGTATTCAGCTATAACCAATCCTTAGATAATTTTAACAACTGAATAGTAACTTCAACAGAAATAAATGCCAAAAATAATAACTGATGCGGCGTGCATCCCGATCCCACCATATAAACAATAACAATATCAATATTTCCAACAATAACAGTACCAATATTCTCCCTCATTCCTCCTTGTTGCGGCGCGCAACGCGATCCCACCGGTCCTCCCTTGTTGCTCCTCAACACATATCACCCTTATTCATCCTGTTGTGGCGCGCAACCCGATCCCACCTGTCCACCCTTATTACTCCTTGTTGCGGCGTGCAACCCGATCCCACCAGATAATCACAAATCTCCCTTATTCCTCCAGTTGCGGTGTGCAACCCGATCCCAACTTATGTATATATCAACACCAATCACAAAGAGCAAACACAAGGTGTTTCACAAGTTAGCTCAATTTCCACAATTCTTATACTTCAACTACACAATGGAATTTCACTACGATTATGAAACTTCACTTATGAAACCAAATCAGCAAGACCAACCAACATGCACCATAAGGCACCAATGAATCCATATAAACCAACCGGATAATAAAATGAAGCTACGAAACCAATAATACCTCAACGGAAACATCAACAACTAACATGAAACAATTAAATAACTCAATGAAGAGAACAACAGTTAACATGAAGCAATATATATATATATATATATGCACAAGGCTTTCATTATTTTTCCCATAATTTTAAGGGTGTAAATTGATTTATTTTCCCCCTTTTATCCATAAAACCCCCAATAATTATTTCCAAAATTATTGTTTTGATAATAAATTTATTTGATTTCTATAGTTATGCCAAAATATGGCTAATGTGATTTTTATGTATTTTTACAATTACATTTAGTATTTTTAAAGCTAAATTGCATATAATTGCAATGTTAGCCCATTTCAAAATATAATTGTATTTTATATGTATAAAATTGGCCCCTGTATTTTTAAAATATTAATTATGTATTTTAAAATATTTTTGCACCTTAAATTATTTTCCAGATATTACTTATTATTTATTAAAATTAAAATAGGGAAAAACTGGTTATTTAAATAATAGCCAAATTTGGCTTTCAATTGTAGCCAAAATCGGACCAATTCCCAGCCCCATCTTCTAATTAAATAACCCGACCTAGACCCAATTACCCCTACCCGACCCAAGCAATTTTAAATCCTGGCCGTTGATCTTTTAGATTAACGACCCTCGTTCTTCCTTTCCTTTTTAATTTTGAGAGACCCCAAACCCTAAATCATTTCTTCTAAACCGCCACCTCCAGATGCTCTCTCATCTCCACTCTTCTCTCAAACCTAACCCTAGACTCCTCCACCGACCTCCTTCTCCGGTCATCTCCGACGACTATCTCTCAAACCCTAAGCCTCCAATGGTCTCTCCACCGCCTTGCTCATCATCTCTAAGGCCCTCAAGGGTCTTGGGCCATGTCGATTGGGACCTAGGGTTTTTGATTCTGTTGTTCGAGGCTTCTCTGGTGTGATTTTGGGCAAAATCACACCATAGGTGTTACGATTTGTGAGGTTACAACAGGTTCTTTTGATTTCTATTTGGGTTTATTTTGAAACCCTAAATCTCTTCTGCATATCTCAGATCCGTGTTATTTTCATGATTTAAGCCTGTTTCCTTCTATGATATGCTTATTCTCGAGCTTTCCTCAGAATGATCCTCTACTCTAAACCGTTTTTACTTTCGTTGAAAACTAGGGTTTTTTCGGAGTTCTTTCTACACCAATTTTAACAGATTTTCTTGTGATTAAACTTTTTTCCGTTGTTTATTTTGACCGATTTTATGTTCCTACTACTTTTTAACTTGACTCTGTTAAAAGCCCTAATTTTTAAAAGATTTTCATTACTTTGTTTCTATGTGTGCTGGCATGAATTTCTCTACTTCTTTTCTGTGTGTTAGCATGATTTTCTTTACTTCGTTTCTGTGTGTTAGCCTGTTTACCTGATTTTGATTAATCTCTTGTGGTCCCCCATGCTTTGAATATGTTCCGCTGAATATTTAGCCTACTTATATCATCCCTATATGATTGTGTTTGCTCATCTTTTATTTCTTCTTGTCTATATAACTGACCGTGTTTGTTTGCTACTCCTGTCATTCGTCTCTATTTATATGGTGAAATATACAGAATCATGACTCCCCATGATTGATTCTAATTTTCCTTAATTGATGGTTATTGAAAGATCTTCTTTTAATGCCCTAAAAGCTTTACCTCGTCTATTTAAATTAAATGATTTCATTACCTTATTTATCATGGTACTTTGTTTACTTAGTCTTTCCTTAATTGGGGTTTTTTTCTGAATTTGGTCCTAATTGACTACTCTATGCCTACTGAACCTTGACTCTTTTCTTATTTAATCACGCACTGATTCTTCTTCCTACTTTATATGGTACTGAATCTTTCTGTTTGATTTTAATTCCCGTAACTTAAGGAAGTACTTCCTTGATTCTGAATTCTTAAATTAGTGTACTACTATGATTTTTACCTTATTCCACTACCTATTTTAAACTATAAATACTCTAAGTCTTTCACAAACAAGGTACCGACACTTGGCTTTCGGAAACTCCTCTCTTATAAAAATCTCTGTTTCTCCCTTCTCCCTTGTGTTATTTGCTACTAATAGCTGGCTGCAAGCCAAGACTAATCATATGTACCCTTTGGTTCTTTCATTCTGCTTGCTTCTATCTTCAGTGGTATGTCCTAGTTTAACTGAAAGCCTCAACAACAACATATTTCTCTTCTTGTTTCAGTTTCTTTTATTTCTAGCCTGCTTTTACTTGTGGTTCTGTTGTGATGTTTGTAGTTAGGCTATATTATCAGCATGCTAGTATGACTCCCCTCCCTTTTAATTCAGGCATTCCCTTGTGTGATTCAAGCATGCCTGAACAATTGTTCTCTTTACCTGCTGTGTGCTTACCATTCTTATGAATCCCAAATCCTTATCCCTCTCTATGAGTCTATGTTTTTTCCTGATTGGTTTGTGATCATGCTAGTTTCAACTATTTCTGAGCATGTCCAAAACCAGTCCAAATACCCTTATTGGGGTTATATGTTTTCAGTCAAATGCCTGTGTATTCCTAAGCCCTTGACCCCTGTATAACTTATGAGTTCAGCTGGACTCTGTGACTACTGAAGTACTTGACTTTGTGTATCACTACAACTTTTTTTTCCAGACAACCTCTATTACCTTATTAATTGCTTTCATAAACAGACTTTAATAAATTTTCTTTAAACCTGTGTCCTGCACTTCCACTTCATTCTTAGTTAATAAGTTCTGCCCCTCTAGAATGTGTACTGCCTTGGGATCCTCTTGAGAACCCTCTGAACTCTAGCATACTGAGGCTGACCGTTCCACACTGCACTGGTTCAATGCTTGGCTACTAAGTCTAGGTGTAAGCATTGCCCGGGGTCCTTGAGACCCTTAGGGAACTTTGATGCACCTAGACTCTGATTTGTCTATGGAAACGAGTCTTGAAAGACCATTGGAGGCTTCTGGGAAATTTGGGCCTAATTGTAGGCTCTCTATAGAATAGCTTCTTGATTTTCTATTTTTACTTATGTAATTCATTTATTGGCCTGTAATAATTTATAAACAGAAATTTAGGGGTGCTTAGTAAAAAGGGGTGGGTAGATGTATACTTTGTGGGGTAACATAGGTAGAAATCCCGCTCTTAGGA
>NW_017674951.1:9299-21717 GCF_001879085.1 Nicotiana attenuata
ATTACGTCTAGTAGTCTAATTAGCCTAACAAGTCAATTTCATTTTCGTCTAGTTTACTTCTTAAAACTGGCCTTATTAAGTGATGGCATTTCTTGAAACTAGTTCTTTCAAATTCGGCATAACCTCATTAGATATCCTGCTTATAGGTGTCGAAAAGAGTCTGTTTGGAAAACTTTGTTTGTGTCTCTGCACTAATGTATATACACAGTACTGCACATAGGCAAGCCTTAGGGAATTTTTCAAAACCTGCATTTCCCTGAAGTTGTTTCCATCGTTCAACATTTCTGATTCTAATAAGCTGTTTAAAAGGAGTCACTAAGCAACTATTAGGTTATAACTTCTGAATCTGAAAGTGGTCTATTTTTGCATAACCGCTTAGAAATCCTACTTTAGGACTTTGATTAATAAAGACCTTAACTGTGTTTGAGTCGTGCTGCTTGTATGTTTGTTTGAGGAGGAAATTGTGAGCCTCTTAATTTCTCCCATTATGTGAAAGTCCTAAATGTTTTTAATTGTCGCCTTAGATTTTCGCCTTTAAAACTTTAGGGGTATGTCTAGAACCACCCATAGGTAGAGGTCCTAACACCTTCCGAGACTGTTAAGAAGGGGCGGGTAGCAGCACGCAATAGGAATCAATGACTAAACACTCGCTTTGCATGACCAATAAAGGGGTGGGAAGGGTAGACATGGATATGATTACCGGTGCGGTAATACCACGCGTAGCTCCTTTTCAAGGAGTGATTACCGGGCATTGTACTGATGTGATCCTATAGGCTGACCAACCTTGGACCTCCCTCTCCCAAATCCTCTTTACTTGAAGCTTTATTTTCCTTTTTATACATGGAACCTCTTTAAATTCTTACTTTATTATTTGAGTTATACAATGCCCAACATGCTTTGCTTGCAATTATTTGTTTCAACTGTTTGTTTATTTTGGACTAGTTTGTGAATGTAAGTTCGGCCGGGACCCACAGTTATGGACAAAGAGGGGTGCCTAACACCTTCCCCTCGAGGTTACCTCGAGCCCTTACCCTAATCACTGGTAATACAAACCAACCCAAGAGTTAATTTCTCTAGGTGCCCTAACGCACCTTAACTCGTTAGGTGGCGACTCTTCAAATACCCAATTCTCAAAAGGAAATGAGTCATTACACCCCGTGAATGTCGAAACCCGGACTCCTCCCCAGGGAGGAGATAAAAAGGGGGCGCGACAGCATGGCGACTGTGCTGGGGATAGTTTTAGGCTCTTACCATAACGAACTTGTCTTTACAAATTAGTCCAAGCATGCTTTATCCCGTACCCTTCTTCTTTATTTGAATTTAACTATTTATTCTAAGCATTTATTGTTCCTTTATTACCCTGAAAACAGACTTGTCTTCTTGTTTTCCTTCCTCTGTAACTGTCTTTTCAATTATTTAAATGATGTATTTATTTCTTCCTACGTGAAAATACTTGCCTACATGTTATTAACTGCTACATAAATCATGCTCCACATCATATTCCACTTGTGCGTATCAAATTCTATAGCATCGCTTTAATGAGTGGTTGCGCTCTTCCTATTTACTATCCTTAAATTCGGAAAGGCTTATTTGCGGTATAACCAGTCGATCAGCGGTGCAATCGACGGTTCCGTGCCTTCCCCTCGAGTTGTCCGCTTGAGGGTACCAGTCTAAAACCCCATAGAAACCTTACTCTGTTTAAATTGTGCATGCATCATGGTCAAACCTAGTCGGGTCAGTTATGACATCCACATAATGATCCTTTAAGATAAGCCTTATCCGAAGTCCATCGGGTTTTCCATAATCCCAACAGACGCAACCACATTCTGTGCATTAGTTTGGAGAACTAAATGCCGATATACTGATCATAAATTTATAAGTAGTCGAGTCCGGTGGGGGTAAGGTCTAACCCTTTTTTTATGCAGGAAATGAGGCACGAGGTCCCCAGATTCGGTATGGTTAGCAATATAACCCCATTGTTTCTAGATTGGTGGGAAGATTTCTCCTCAAGTGACAAAAAGCACGTGAAAAAGTACCTGGGTCACTTGTCGTCTCTACTATATGTTGAGCCAAACAACAAACTGATTGAGGCTGCCACTCTATTCTGGGATAGTGAGAGAGCGGTGTTCCGTTTCAGTGACATAGAAATGACGCCGCTTCTAGAGGAAAAAGGAGGACTTGCAGGGTTAACTTGGGACAGTCCTAGGCTTTTGGTGCCAGATAACCGTATGGGCAGAGGATTTCTAAAGATGATGGGGTTGAAAAAGAATGTCGACCTAGTGTGCCTGAAAGACTCCTACATACCTTTCGAATATCTATATGAAAGGTATGGCCACAACAAGTCATTCCGCACTTACCACGATGAGATCGCCCTCACTTCACTGGGTCACATCTACCGCAGAGTATTCGTGTTCATCGTGTGCTTTTCGGGGATGATAGTATTCCCGATGAAAAAGGGAAGGATCCACACTAGGTAGGCCATGGTTGCCAAAACTCTGATGGAGGGGATTAATGGACAGACCTATAGCATAGTCCCCATGATCATAGTCGATATCTACAGGGCCCTGGAGCGCTGTCAAAGAGGAGTAAATCATTTCGAAGGCTGTAACTTATTGCTGCAGTTATGGTTATTGGAGCATTTCCAAAAGGGTCGTTATCATCAAGAATTTCCGCGAAGGGCTTGGAACGACCACATTGCTTTCCATCACCCTAAGCAGATGACCTACATTCTGGATAGATTTGCTCAGCCGGAAAGTGTCAGCGAATGGGTGGAGTTCTTCGATAGTCTGACCGAGGAACAAGTGCAGGGGATGGTTGAATGGTTTCCAACGGACGAGTTTATTATCAGGTCCAGGGATGTTCCGCATTTGGTGTTGATTGGGTTGAGAAGGGTATATCCATATGTCCCTCTACGAGTTATGAGGCACGCAGGCAGAAAGCAGGTTGTTTTAAGGGTCGTCAAGATGAGCCACTTCAGGGTAGACTTTCAAGATGACGATGTTCCTTACAAGTGCCAAGCTCAACATGTGTGGCACTGCAAGATCTTCGTCGAAAAGAACACCGTCGAGCTGGACAGGCATCACGCAGGGTACGAGCCCCTCTACCAAGCATGGTTGGAGGACAATATGAAAGGAACGATAACGCCAGGGACTGGTTGAGGAAACAGAATCATAGATGAGGAAGCTGAAACCCAAGTCAAGTACAACAGGCTACGCAAAAAGGTTCACGACTCTAAAAATGAGCACAGAGAAATACGTAAGAAGAACGCAAGGTTGATTCAGGAATGGAAAGATATGACGGTCACTTCCAATAGGAAACTGGATACCTGGAGCGAGGAATTGTAGAGCTAGAGGGCAAAGTCATAAAGAGGATCGAAAACTCTCAGAATGCTGAAGGATCTGAAGGAGGACACTTGGCCAGAGCCTACATGCTGTTGGGGCTGCGCGAGCTGGGAGATCTCTATGAGGGAGTTCGGAAGATCGAATTTGGTGAAGGTCCTTCTGGGACCAAATAGGCTAGATTTATTTTTGCTTATTTTTCTTCTTCTTAAGATGTAGTAAGGTCAAGTGCCAATAGTAACTCATTTTTATTATTTCAGTATCGTTTTGGGATTCGTCTGTTCTTACATTATGAAATGAAGCATTTATTGGCATTTGAAGTTCTCCAAATCTATTTGTCGCTAGGCTTACCTCGGGCACAATGAGGCTCCTAAATTAGGACACGAATTTATATTTCCGCAATATGTGTTTAAATACTGCAAACGTTTCAGGACCCTCGCTAACTTGTTACCTTTTATTTTGTTTACTTTTTATTTTTGTTATTCCCGTTCCATTAGGTTGGTTCGATCATACTGGCCTCATCAGCATATCACACCCGATCTAGAGGCCCTCTGCCTCCTCCTCCTCCAAGCAACACAAAAAATAGATGGAAAGCAAAGATGGACGATTTAAGTGGAATACGAAAGGAAAACATTGAGAACGCAGAGACCTCCGACGGCCGTAGTACTCCGGCTCCAAATGACTTGGTTTTGAGACTTGAACAAAGGATACTAGAACTACAAGGAGAACTTGAGCAGGTCCGTAATTTGGAAAACTTGTCACTCACCCTCAATGTCCCTGATATCCACCAACAGAACGCAAAGAACCCAACACCTCCTCAAAACACACAAAACCAACAGCCACAAAATCCTACCATACGAAGTCACTACACCACTCCACCACAAAATATCAACTCATTGCCGATGCCAACTCCACCACAACAGCATCAACCAATTCAGTACCCGCCAGTCACCACTTACCACACTCCCCAAAATACCCCACCACTTGTTCCTGATACACAAAACTCCACCAACGACCAACACTATACCCAAGTTCCTGACACCCATCATAGCAATCCCACATACGTGGAAACTGTACCACATTCTACCCAACCAATCTCCTGTGCATCGGAACCCTCCGAAAAGGACCTGCTTATTAAGAACATGGCTGAAGAGCTTAAAAAGTTAACAAGCCGAGTTCAAGGTGTTGAAGGAGATAGAGGAATAGAGGGTTTAAACTACCAGGACTTGTGCATACAGCCGGATGTCAAACTACCGGAGGGGTACAAACCTCCCAAGTTCGAAATGTTTGATGGTACAGGTGATCCCAGGGTTCATCTCAGAACTTATTGTGACAAACTTTTCGGGGTCGGGAAAGATGAAAAGATCTGAATGAAGCTCTTTATGAGGAGCCTTACTGGGGATGTGTTGTCTTGGTATATCAGCCAAAATCCCAAGAAATTGTCAAACTGGGTAAGCATGGCGTCAGATTTCATGGACCGGTTCAGATTCAACACAGAGAATGTACCTGATGTCTTCTACATTCAGAATCTCAAGAAGAAACCCACTGAGACCTTCCGAGAATATGCTACTCGTTGGAGGTCGGAAGCCGCCAAGGTCAGGCCCACTTTGGATGAAGAACAGATGAAAAAATTCTTCGTCAAGGCACATGAACCGCAATATTACGAGAGGCTGATGGTTATCGAAAATCACAAATTCTCTAACATCATCAAACTCGGAGAAAGGATTGAAGAAGGGATCAAGAGTGGGATGGTAACCAACTTCAAGGCTTTGCAAGCCGCAAATAAAGCACTACAGTCAGGTGGCATATCGAAGAAGTGAGATGTTGGGGCAGTAATGGTAGCCCAGGGCCCAAAATCCCCGCTTGTCTATCAAACACCTCCACCCACATACCAAACACCTCCACCCACGTACCAAGCACCACCACCCACATACCAACCTTCATCACCTAGATACTCCCAACCAGCCTTTGTCCATCACACATATAACTCAAAAACCATCCCACTTCCAATCATCACCAGCTCATCAAAATTATCCAAGACCACGACCAAACTTTGACTCCAAGCCACCCAGACAGTATACCACCATTGCCGAGCCCATTGACCAATTATATGAAAGGTTAAAAACTGCCGGTTATGTCACTCATATTCCCGCTGTGGCATTAGAAAACCATCCTAGTGGATCAATCCAAACAAGACTTGTGCGTACCATTCCGGTATGAAAGGGCACACCACAGCCGAAAGATCCAAACGTTAATTGACAATAAGGTCATACAAGTAAAGGAGGCCTCACCTAATGTCCGCAACAATCCTCTCCCTGATCACAGAAGTGATGGTATATATGTGATAGAAACAAATGAATAATGGGACCCGAAGGGTCAATCGGGCTTATTCGGGAGGGCGATGAATCTAAGGTCGCAGTTATGCTTACTCCTATCGTGGTTCAGACTCAGGCACCTATTGAGGTTGAGGTAACTACATCAGATCCATTCGAGGTAGAAGTGGCTCCACCCGCAGCCACCCCCACTCCATTTGAAGTAGAAGTGGTCATACCCTTCACTGTGACAGTATCAACCACACCCCGATTCAACTCAAAGGCAATACCCTGGGATTATGTCGCTGAGGCTCGGCGGAAGGGGAAGGCCAAGGTAGAGGAATCTGACATGGCACAGGTAATGACTAGGACCGGAAGAGTCTATACGCCTGAACACCTGGGAGGTTCAAGTAAGGATGCCGCTGCTAGGCAACCTATCATTGAGACTGGGCCAGATACCTGTGGAGAAAAGTACAGGCGAAAGAGTATTCTGTTATTGATCACTTGAACAAGGTCCCTGCTCAAATATCTATCCTGTCACTATTACAGAATTTAGAGGCACACAAGAATGCCTTGATGAAAGTACTGAGCGAGGCTTACGTACCTAATAATATCACTGGTGGGGAAATGGCCAACATGGTCGGTCAAGTACTAGAAAGCCATAAGACCATCTTCCACGAGGATGAGCTACCGCCCGAGGGATGGAATCACAATCGAGCATTGCACATCACGGTACAATTTGAAGACAAGTTCATCTCCAGGGTCCTGGTTGATGGAGGCTCTAGTTTGAATATTTGTCCACTGGATACCTTGAAAAGGTTGGACAAAGGTTTCCATGAAATACGGACCGGAAGCATGAATGTGAAGGATATTGATGGGTCCCAGAGGGCCACGATCGGGGAAATCAACCTTTGTTTGCAGATGGGGCCAACTTGGTTCGACATTGAGTTCCAACTGCTTGACATACCAGCCTCGTATAATATTTTATTGGGTCGCCCGTGGATCCATGCTGATGGAGCCGTACCCTCCACACTACATCAAGCCGTAAAATTCGAATGGAACTGTCAGAAAATAATCATTCATGGAGACGGGAGTAACCCCATCTATACCAGTCAAACCATTCCGGCCATTGGACATAGAAGAAGGCTAGGAGGGGAGACCTATCATCGCATTGAACGGGTCAATGTCGTCGAGAAAGATAAGTGGTGGAGTAACAAAATAGAAAGCATACTAGCATGGTCTGGGTATGAACCCAGTAAGGGGTTGGGAAAGAACCTCCAAGGCATCACCAAGCCAATACAGCTGAAGAATCATGGTACCGCTTTTAGGCTCGGATACCAGTATACATGGCAGGAGTACAGGGAATGGTCGCCTCCATTGCGTGGACCATATTACCCTCTTGAGCAACCGATACCCTATTTGGAACAGGCTTTCCATCAGGCGGATACAATATGGGGAGCTGTAGAAGACGAAGCACTAGCTGCGCTGAAGGATCTGTTCTTGGAAGATGAGGATATGGACTGCAGTGCCACAATTGAGGAGGAGGAGGAAGAAGGGCTCTCTATTCAGACTGTGGCAAATGAAGCTATTCTTAGAAACTGGACCGCCACACCATCCCGAGCCCGCCGAGTCCCTGGGTAGCTTGGTAGAATTTATAGTTTTTCTAGGCATTTAAATTTTCCAGCAATTTTGTTTTAGGATTTCTCGTTTTAAATAAATGCTCGATCCACTAAGCCAAGCTTTTGTTTGAACAATTTTCTCAGTTTAATCAAACACATTTATCCTTTATTATTTTTTATGACTATTTTTATACTTTTCCCTTCTACAGTGTTATTATTACTTTTCCTGATGAACTAGTGACTGTGACATGTAATGAGGCAATGCAACATGAGAATAGTGACTCAGAGGAAGAAGATGAAATACCCGAGGAAATTGTCAGGGAAGTTGAGAATTTTGAGAACAAGCCTAAGTCCAACCTTGATGAAACAGAAGCAGTAAATTTGGGAGACGCCGAGACCGTCGAAGAAACCCGCATCAGCATTCACTTGTCGCCAACAGAGAAGGAAGAATACATCCATTTTCTACAGGAATATGAGGACATTTTTGCATGGTCGTATGACGATATGACCGGTTTGAGCACATCTATAGTAGATCACAAGTTGCCTACAAATCCCATGTGCCTACCAGTCAAGCAGAAACTCAGAAAATTCAATCCAGACATGAGTTTGAAAATCAAGGACGAAGTTACCAAGTAGATCAAAGCCAAAGTTCTCAGGGTGGTTGAGTACCCAATTTGGTTAGCTAACATTGTGCCAGTTCTGAAGAAAGACGGGAAGGTCCGAGTATGTGTTGATTATCGGGGTTTAAACAGAGCAAGTCCCAAAGACGACTTCCCACTGCCAAATATACATATCCTGATCGATAACTGCGCCAAGCATGAACTCCAATCCTTTGTAGATTGCTTCACAGGTTATCGCCAAATCTTGATGGACGAAGAAGATGCCGAGAACACAGCTTTTATTACGCCTTGGGGCGTATACTGTTACAAGATGATGCCATTCGGTCTAAAGAATGCTGGGGCCACTTACATGTGAGCCATGACAACCAATTTCCATGATATGATACACAAAGAAATAGAGGTGTATGTGGACGACGTCATTATCAAATCCAAGAGAGCCGCGGACCACATACCGGATTTGAGGAAGTTCTTTGACAGGTTAAGGAGGTACAACTTGAAGTTGAACCCCGCAAAATGTGCTTTCGGGGTTCCCGCAGGAAAGCTACTAGGATTCATTATCAGCCGCCGATGGATCGAGCTAGATCCGACTAAAGTCAAAGCTATTCAGGAGTTACCGCCACCCAAAAGCAAGAAAGACGTGATGAGCTTCCTAGGACGGCTCAATTACATCAGTCGATTGATAGCGCAGTCCACAGTAATATGTGAACCCATCTTCAAGATGCTGAGAAAGGACGTCAGACAAGTTGGATCGAGGATTGTCAGAAAGCTTTTTACAAGATCAAAGAATACCTGTCCACACCGCCAGTTCTGGTCCCCCCAGAGCCAGGAAGTCCTTTGCTACTTTATCTATCCGTTTTAGAAGGAGTCTTCGGATGTGTTTTCGGACAACATGATGAGACGGGAAGAAAGGAGCAAGCCATATATTACCTGAGTAAGTAATTCACACCTTATGAAGCATGGTATTCTCTACTTGAACGCACTTATTGTGCTTTGACCTGGATAGACCAGAAGTTGAGGCATTATTTCTGTGCCTAAACTACATATCTCATATCCAGGATGGATCCTTTGAAGTACATACTTCAGAAGCCCATGCCTACGGGGAAGTTGGCTAAATGGCAGATACTGCTGAGTGAGTTTGACATCATCTACGTGACTCAAAAGGTGGTCAAGGGACAGGCCTTGGAAGATCACCTCGCTGAAAATCCGGTGGGAGGAGAATACGAACCCTTGAAAATGTATTTTCCTGATGAAGAAGTATAATTCGTAGGGGAAGACATCACCGAAGCATATGACGGTTGGAGGATGTTCTTTGATGGAGCCGCAAATTTCAAAGGAGTAGGAATTGGAGCAGTTTGGTATCAGAAACAGGTCAACATTATCCCGTATCTGCTAAACTCAGATTTCCCTGCACCAACAATATGGCGGAATATGAAGCGTCATACTAAGGCTCAACACGGTAGTCAGCATGAACATTCAGGAGTTGTTGGTGATCGACAATTCAGATTTGCTTGTGCACCAGGTACAAGGAGAATGGGCTACCAACAATTCCAAAATATTGCCATATTTGCACCATGTGCAGGAATTGAAAAGAAGGTTCACAAAGATAGAATTCCAACATGTGCCAAGAATTCAGAATGAGTTCGCCGATGCATTAGCCACTTTATCATCAATGATACAGCACCCAAATAAGAACTACATTGATCCCATTTCGGTAAGGATCCATAATCAGCCGGTATATTGTGCTCATGTCGAAAAAGAAACAGATGGAAAGCCTTGGTTTTATGACATAAAGGAGTATTTAACAAAAGGAGAATATACGGAGCACGCAAATCACATTCTGAAACGCACGCTCCGGAGGTTGTCAAATCATTTCTTCCACAGTGGAGGGAACTTGTATATTAGAACTCCAGATTTGGGTTTGCTAAGGTGTGTCGACGCAAAGGAAGCTTCCAAGCTACTTGAGGATGTGCATGCTGGGACCTATGGTCCGCACATGAACGGTTTCGTCATGGACAAGAAAATACTTAGAGCGGGTTACTTTTGGATGACCATGGAGACGGATTGTATTCAGTATGTTCGCAAATGCTTTCAATGTCAAGTGCATGCCGACATGATAAAGGTGCCGCCAAACAAGCTCAATGCAACAAGCTCACCTTGGCCATTCACCGCCTGGGGAATGGATGTTATTGGCCCAATTGAGCCCACTGCTTCGAACGGGCACAGGTTTATTCTAGTGGCCATTGATTACTTCACAAAATGGGTAGAAGCTGCATCTTACAAAGCTGTAACCAAGAAAGTCATCGCAGATTTTGTCAAGAATCGTATTGTCTGCCGTTTCAGAGTTCCTGAGTCCATTATTACTGACAACGCCGCCAACCTCAACAGTGATCTGATGAAAGATATATGTGAAACCTTCAAAATCAAGCACAAGAATTCCACCGCCTACAGACCTCAGATGAATGGAGCCATAGAAGCCGCCAACAAAAACATTAAGAAGATACTAAGGAAAATGGTAGAGAATCACAAGCAGTGGCATGAGAAGTTACCCTTTGCTCTGTTAGGGTACCGCACCACAATTCGCACGTCAACCGGGACAACCCCCTACATGCTAGTTTATGGTACCGAGGCTGTCATCCCAGCCGAGGTAGAGATTCCTTCCTTAAGAGTCATACAGGAAGCTAAACTCAGCAATGCGGAATGGATAAGGAGCCGCTATGAGCAATTGGCCCTTATCGATGGAAAGAGAATGAACGCAGTATGCCACGGCCAACTCTATCAGAACAGAATGTCCAGAGCTTTCAACAAAAGGGTCAAACCAAGGCAGTTCGCACCAGGGCAGTTGGTATCAAAGAAAATCTTCCCGCACCAAGATGAAGCCAAAGGGAAATTCTCTCCCAACTGACAAGGTTCGTACATGGTTCACAGGGTCCTAACATGAGGAGCACTCACACTTGCAGAAATGGACGGAGAAATCTGGCCAAAACCAATCAATTCAGACGCAGTCAAGAGATACTATGCCTAGATTATTTCACATTTCTTTTCCGATATAATTGAACTACGCTTGACCTAATTCCCGTTTAAGAGGGGATACGTAGGAAGCCATATGGGTTCGGTCATATCATAATAAAATTTTCATCAACCCCAAAAAATCAGAAACTGGGGCAAAATTTTGAGGGGGGTCCTCAAAATTCCGGACAAGTCCAGCCAACACCAACACACGACAGGAAGTCAGTCATTAGTCAAGAACCGGGGCAGAATTTTGAGAAAGATTCTCAAAATTCCGAGGAAGATTCAGCAAGGTCCACCATCCGAAAACAGTTAGAGTCATCGACCAAACTGGGGCAGAATTTTGAAGAGGACCCTCAAAATTCCAACATAAGAGAGCCGCAATGCCTTCAAAATATGTCACAGTCGCTAATTCATCAAAGTTACTTGATATATCAATACACTTCCAAAACAATTCTATTTTATCAATGAATGCATATTTTGCGAAAATTCTATTTTCATAACAGCCAGGTGCTACCTAGGGGAACTCAAAGGGGGCTCCCAGAGTGGAGTAGATCAAGGCCGGCAGACGAAGCAAGAACCAACCTCCCCCATGAAACTTACGATTTTTATTTGAACGCATGCACATTTGACGATAGCATTCGTACACAAAGCAAATTCACCATCCATCCGGCCGTTAAACGCAAACATGTCCTAGCTAAGATATACCCCACCCTTATCTGTTATTTTCTCTTTGCATGAGTCTAATCCTTGACTCCATATTTGCATGAGTCTAATCCTTGACTCCATAATTGCATGAGTCTAAGCCCTGACTCCATACTTGCATGAGTCTAATCTCCGACTCCATATTTGCATGATTCTAATCTCTGACTCCATACTTGCATGAGTCTAATCCTTGACTCCACATCTGCATGAGTCTAAGCCCTGACTCCATACCTGCATAAGGCTAAGCACTGCCTTCTCTTTGCATGAGTCTAATCCTTGACTCCATATTTGCATGAGTCTAAGCCCTGACTCCATCTTTGCATGAGTCTAATCCTTGACTCCATTTTGCACGATTCTGATCCCTGACTCCGTATTTGCTTGGGACTAAGCCCTGTCCCGCATCTTGCATGAGGTTAAGCTCTACCTCCACATTTGCCTTTTCTTTGCATGAGACTAAGATCTGTCTCCAATCTTGCATGAATCTAATCCCTGACTCCATATTTGCACGGGACTAAATACTGTGCCTCTTTGCACCAATGCTGCTCTATTTTCTACTAACCATCTACTTGTTTTTTGATCGGGCTAAGCTCTACCCTTCATTTCACAAGACTAAGCCTTGTCTTGTTGCATCATACTATTGCATTTCATGGGCTGAAATATCGCCAATCTGTCCAAAGGCGTCATAGTCTAAAGGCATCATCCTCATAGCCGGAAGACACCATGCCTTGGCCTGAGGATCTCTCAAATTTGCATATCATTATTCAAAGGCGTCAGGGTTCGGAGGCACCATTTTCATGGCCCGAGAACATCATTTCATG
>NW_017674951.1:21855-79957 GCF_001879085.1 Nicotiana attenuata
GTTTCTGTGTGTTAGCCTGTTTACCTGATTCTTGTTAATCTCTTGTGGTCCCCCATGCTTCGAATATGTTCTGCTGAATCTTTAGCCTACTTATATCATCCCTATAAGATTGTGTTTGCTCATCTCTTGTTTCTTCTTGTCTATATAGCTGACCGTGTTTGTTTGCTACTCCTGTTCATTCGTCTTTATTTATATGGTGAAATATACAGAATCATGACTCCCCATGATTGATTCTGATTTTCCTTAATTGATGGTGATTGAAATATCTTCTTTTAAAGCCCTAAAAGCTTTACCTCGTCTGTTTAAATTAACTGATTTTATTACCTTATTTACCATGGTACTTTGTTTACTTAGTATTTCCTTAATTGGGTTTTTTTTTTCTGAATTTGGTCCTAATTGACTACTCTATGCCTACTGAACCTTGACTCTTTCCTTATTCAATCATGCACTGAGTCTTCTTCCTACTTTATATGGTACTGAATCTTTCCGTTTGATTTTAATTCCCTTAACTTAAGGAAGTACTTCCTTGATTCTCCGATTGATTGATTCTGAATTCTTAAATTAGTGTACTACTATGATTTTTACCTTATTCCACTACCTATTTTCAACTATAAATACTCTTAGTCTTTCACAAACAAGGCACCGACACTTGGCTTTCAGAAACTCCTCTCTTATAAAAATCTCTGTTTCTCCCTTCTCCCTTGTGTTATTTGCTACTATTAGCCGGCTGCAAACCAAGGCTAATCTTCACCGGTGTTCTTTTGTTCTGCTTGCTTCTATCTTCATCGGTATGTCCTATTTTAACTTAAAGCCTCAATAACAACATGTTTCTCTTCTTGTTTCAGTTTCTTTTATTTCTAGCCTGCTTTTACTTATGGTTCTGTTGTGAAGTTTGTAGTTAGGCTATATTATCAGCATGCTAGTATGACTCCCCTCCCTTTTAATTCAGGTATTCCCTTGTGTGATTCAAGCATGCCTGAACAATTGTTCTCTTTACCTGTTGTGTGCTTACCATTCTTATGAATCCCAAATCCTTATCCCCCTCTATGAGTCTATGTGTTTTCCTGATTGGTTTGTGATTATGCCAGTTTCAACTATTTTTGAGCATGTCCAAAACCAGTCCAAATAACCTTGCTGGGGTTATGTGTTTGCAGTCAAATGCCTGTGTATTCCCAAGCCCTTGACCCCTGTATAACTTCTGAGTTCAGCTGGACTCTGTGACTTTTGAAGTACTTGACTTTGTGTATCACTACAACTTTTTTTTTCCAGACAACCTCTATTACCTTATTAATTGCTTTCATAAATAGACTTTTAAAGTTTTAAGTCTAGTCTTTAATAAATTTTCTTTCAACCTGTGTCCTGCACTTCCACTTTATTCTTAGTTTATAAGTTCTGCCCCCTCTAGTATGTGTACTGCCTTGGGATCCTCTTGAGATCCCTCTGAACTCTGGCATACTGAGGCTGGCCGTTCCACACTGCACTGGTTCAATGCTTGGCTACTAAGTGTAGGTGTAAGCATTGCCCGGGGTCCTTGAGACCCTTAGGGAACTTTGATGCACCTAGACTCTGATTTCTCTATGGAAACGAGGCTTGAAAGACCATTGGAGGCTTCTGGAAAATTTGGGCCTAATTGCGGCTCCCTATAGAATAGCTTCTTGATTTTCTATTTTTACTTATGTAATTCATGTATTGGTCTGTAATAATTTGTAAATAGAAATTTGGGGGTGCTTAGTAAAAAGGGGTGTGTAGATGTATACTTTGTGGGGTAACACGGGTAGAAATCCTGCTCTTAGGATCTTACTTTTAAAAATCTGCCTGCTTTACTCAATTGGAAACATGCTCATAGGGATTTACTCTTTTAAAGCCTGATTGCTTTGCCTAATAGAAATCATGCCTATAGGATTTCACTATTAATGTCGTTTGCATCATAATAGAAATCATGCCTATAAGGACTTCATTTCCAGTGTCGTTTGCATCAACCAGAAATCACGTTCTTAAGATTCTGCATTTTTGTTCATAGGGCCTCAAACAACCGTGTATTTAATCATTTCAAATATAGACATCCTGTCTATAGGGATTGCCATCCGCAATTACGTCTAGTAGTCTAATTAGCCTAACGAGTCAATTTCATTTTCGTCTAGTTTACTTCTTAAAACTGGCCTTATTAAGTGATGGCATTTCCCGAAACTAGTTCTGTCAAATTCGGCTTAACCTCATTAGATATCCTGCTTACAGGTGTCAAAAGGGTCTGTTTTGAAAACCTGTTTGTCTCTGCACTAATGTATATATATAGTACTGCACATAGGCAAGCCTTAGGGTATTTTTCAAAACCTGCATTTCCCTGAAGTTGTTTCCATCGTTCAACATTTCTGATTCTAATAAGCTATTTAAAAGGAGTCACTAAGCAACTATTAGGTTATAACTTCTGAATATGAAAGTAGTCTATTTCTGCATAACCGCTTAGAAATCTTGCTTTAGCACTTTGATTAATAAAGACCTTAATTGTGTTTGAGTCTTGCTCCTTGTATGTTTGTTTGAGGAGGAAATTGTGAGCCTCTTAATTGCTCCCATTATGTGAAAGTCCTAAATGTTTTTAACTGTCGCCTTAGATTTTTGCCAATAAAACCTTAGGGGTACGTCTAGAACCACCCATAGGAAGAGGTCCTAACACCCTCTGGGACCGTTAAGAAGGGGGTAGCAGCACGCAATAGGAATCAATGACCAAACACTCGCTTTGCATGACCAATAAAGGGATGGGAAGGTAGACATGGATATGATGACCGGTGCGCTAATGCCACGCGTAGCCCCTTTTCAACGAGTGATTACCGAGCATTGTACTGATGTGATCCTATAGGCTGACCAACCTAGGACCTCCCTCTCCCCAAATCCTCTTTACTTGAAGATTTATTTTCCTTTTTATACATGGAACCTGTTTAAATTCTTACTTTATTATTTGAGTTATACAATGCCCAACATGCTCTGCTTGCAATTATTTGTTTCAACTGTTTGTTTATTTTGGACTAATTTGTGAATGTAAGTTCGGTCGGGACCCACAGTTGTAGACCAAGAGAGGTGCCTAACACCTTCCCCTCGAGGTTACCTCGAGCCCTTACCCTAATCTCTGGTAATACAAACCAACCCAAGAGTTAATTTTTCTAGGTGCCCTAACACACCTTAACTCGTTAGGTGGCGACTCTTCAAATAGCCAATTCCCAAAAGGAAATGAGTCATCACACCCTGTAAATGTCGAAACCCAGACTCCTCCCCGCGGAGGAGAGGAAAAGGGGGCGCGACAAGTAACAATTAAGGCATGGAAGAATTTATTATCAAGTAGCAATTAAGGCATGTAAGCATTTATGATCGAGTAGCAATTAAGGCATGGAAACAGTTTAAGCAGGTAGCAAATAAGACAAGAAATAGTATAATAGGAAACGGGGAAGGGAAACGAACTAAAAATAGAAATTTGGTGGCGCATAGGTACTCGTCACCACACCTATATGCCACACACATGATATTTCATTTAGCACATAAGTCGGGAATTTCTATTCCCTCAAGTCAAGGTTAGACCAAACACTTACCTCAAGACAACGGACAATTCAACACTCAACCACCGCTTTCCCTCTCGGTTCCACCACCAATTCATTCGTATCTTGCTATAATTAATCCAATAACATCAATAAATGCTATGTAGACCAATTCTAATGCATGAATATGAATTTCCAAATGTTTTCCCCAAAAAGTCAAAACTCGACCGCGGGCCTTCTTAGTCCAAATTCGAAGTTTGAACCAAAACGCGATTACCCATTCAGCAACGAACTCAAATATGCAATTAGTTTTGAAATCCGACCTCAAATGGAGGTCCAAATCCCCAAAATCCGAAAATCCTAATTTCTACCCAAGAACACCCAATTTCCCATGAAAAACCCTTGATTTTGAAGTGAAATCATGTAAAAAGATGAAATAGATTGCAGAAGATGAGCTAGAAATCGTTTACCTATGATTTGGGGGAAGAACTCTCTTCAAGAAAATCGCCTATGGGAGTTTAGGGTTTGAAAATTTGAGAAGTGAAGTGAAAATCCCGTGCAAATGATGTTTTGATCAACTTTGCGAGAAGGGCATCGAAAATGCGAACCTTCGCAATCTCTGGTGCCTTCGCATTTGTGACCTCTAGCCTACCTGGACAACTTTGCATTTGCGATAAAAGCTGGGCCTGACCTTTTTTGCATTTGCGAAGCAAAAGCTCGCATTTGCGGCCATTGTTTACATCGCAATTGCGATGCCTGATCTCGCAGTTGTGAGATCAGAGGCCTTCTACACAGCTGAAACATACCAGCAATCTCCGTAATTCAAAAATCACTCTGTGGCCTATCCAAAACTCATCCGAGCCCTCGGGGCTCCAAACCAAACATGCACACAAGTCTAAAAACATCATACAAACTTGTTCGTTCGATCAAATCGCCAAAATAACATCTCAAACAATGAATTTAACATCAAAACTCATGAATTTCATAAGATAGTTCAAATTTCTATTTTCTCAACAAACGGTCCGATTTATACCACATCAACTCCGATTCTTACCAAATTTCACAGATATGACATAAATGTTATATTAAGCCAGTACCGGACTCCAAAACCAAATTACAGACCCGATACCATCAAGATTTTACACCATTTCATTTCCAAAATTCCTTATATTTTCCAGCAAACAATTTTCTTTAAAAATTCTTTCTCAGGCTAGGGACATCGGAACTCGATTCCGGGCATATGCCCAAGTCCCATATTTTACTACGGACCCTACGGGACCGTCAAATCATGGGTCCGGGTCCGTTTACCAAAAATGTTGACCGAAGTCCACTTTAATCAATTTTTCAAAGGCCAAATTTAATATTTTTCTTAAAATTCACATAAAAGCTTTCCGGAATCGCGCTCGGATTGCGCACGTAAATCAAGAAGAAATACAAGGAGGTTTTCAAGGCCTCAGAACTTGGAAATGGACTCTAAAACAAAAGATGACCTTTTGGGTCATCATATTCTCCACCTCTAAAACAATCATTCGTCCTCGAACGGACATAGGAAAGTACCGGAGTCGGTGAAAAGATGGGGATATCGGCTCCGCATATCGGACTCAGACTCCCAAGTAGCTGCCTCAACAGGCTGGCCCCTCCACTGAACACGAACCGACGGATAGCTCTTTGATCTCAACTGACGAACCTGTCGGTCTGGAATAGCTACCGGCTCCTCTTCATAGGTTAAGTCCCTGTCCAATTGGACAGTGCTGAAGTCTAACACGTGGGATGGATCGCCGTGATACTTTCGAAGCATAGACACATGAAACACTAGATGCACAACTGATAAACTCGGCGGAAACGCAAGTCTGTAAGCCACCTCTCCCACTCGATCAAGAATCTCAAAAGGCCCTATGAACCTAGGGTTTAGCTTGCCTCTCTTTCTAAATCTCATCACGCCCTTCATGGGCGACACCCGAACCAACACTTGCTCTCTGACCATGAATGCCACATCACGAACCTTATGGTCGGCATAACTCTTTTGCCTAGACTGAGTTGTGCGAAGCCTATCCTGAATGATCTTATCCTTGTCCAAGGCATCTTGTACCAAATCCGTACCCAATAACCGAGCCTCCCCCAGCTCAAACCACCCAATTGGCGATCGACACTGTCTACCATATAATGCCTCATAAGGAGCCATCTGGATGCTCGACTGATAGCTATTGTTGTAGGATAACTCTGCTAATGGCAAGAACTGGTCCCATGAACCTCCAAGTCAATAACACATGCTCGGAGCATATCCTCCAAAACCTTAGTAGTACGCTCGGATTGTCCATCCATCTGAGGATGAAATGCTGTGCTCAACTCGACGCGTGTACCCAACTCACGCTAAATTGCCCTCCAAAAATACGAGGTAAACTGCGTACCCCGATCAAAAATGATAGACACGGGCACACCATGAAGACGAACAATCTCCGGGATGTAGATCTCAGCTAACCGCTCTAAGGAATAGGAGACTGCCACATGAATGAAATACGCTGACTTAGTCAGCCTATCAACAATAACCCATACCGCATCGAACATCCTCCGAGTCCAACAACGAAGTCCATGGTGATACGCTCCCACTTCCACTGAGGAATCTCAATATTCTGGAACAAACCACCCGGTCTCTGATGCTCTTACTTTACCTGCTGACAATTCGAACACCGAGCTACATACGCAACAATGTCCTTCTTCATCCTCCTCTACCAATAATGCTGTCGCAAAATTCTGATACATATTAGCGGTACCCGGATGAATAGAATACCGGGAACAATGGGCCTCCTCTAGAATCAACTCACGAAGCCCATCTATATTAGGCACACAAACTCGACCCTGCATCCTCAAAACTCCATCATCTCCAACTGTAACCTGCTTGGCACCACCGTGCCACACTGTGTCCCTAAGGACTAGCAAATGAGGATCATAATACTGCCGATCCCTGATACGCTCAAATAATGAAGACTGAGCGACTGTACAAGCTAGAACACGGCTGGGCTCAGAAACATCCAACCTCACGAACTGATTGGCTAATGCCTGAACATCAAAAGCAAGTGGCCTCTCACCGACCGGAATATACGCAAGGCTGCCCATACTGGCTGACTTCCTACTCAAAGCATCGACCACCACATTGGCCTTCCCCGGATGATACAAGATGGTTATATCATAGTCTTTTAGTAGCTCCAACCAGCTTCTTTGCCTCAAATTGAGCTCCTTCTGCTTGAACAAATACTGCAAACTCTTATGATTCGTGAACACCTCACATGATACGCCATATAAATAATGCCTCTTGATCTTCAGCACGTGAACAATGGTTGCTAGCTCCAAATCATGAACTGGATAATTCTTCTTGTGAATCTTCAACTGCCACGAAACATATGCAATAACCTTGCCATTCAGCATTAACACCGCACCAAGTCCAATACGAGATGCGTTATAATATACTGTAAATGGCCTTGAACCTGTGGGCAAAACCAACACCGGCACCGTGGTCAAAGCTTTCTTGAGCTTCTGAAAGCTCACCTCACACTCGTTCGACCACCTGAACTGGGCACCCTTCTAGGTCAACCTGGTTATCGGAGCTGCTATAGATGAAAACCCCTCCATGAACCAGTGGTAATAACCCGCCAAACCCAAGAAACTTCGAATCTCTGTAGCTGATGTGGGTGTAGGCCAATCCTTGACTACCTCTATCTTCTTCAGATCCACCTGAATACCCTCAGCAGATACGACGTGGGCCAAGAATGCAACTGAACTCAACCAAAACTCACATTTCAAAAACGTAGTGTACAACTGAGTGTCTCTCAGAGTTTAAACAATGACTCGAAGATGCTGCTCGTGCTCCTCTGCGGGAGTAGATCAAAATATCATCAATGAAAACAATCACGAAGGAATCCAAATAAGGCTTGAACACTCGGTTCATCAAATCCATGAATGCTGTTGGGGCATTTGTCAACCAAATGACATCACTAAGAACTCATAATGCCCGTACCGAGTGCGAAAAGCTGTCTTAGGGACATCGGATGCCCTAATCCTTAACTGATGGTAGCCAGATCTCAAAACAATCTTCGAAAATACCTTGGCACCCTGAAGCTGATCAAACAAATCATCAATCCTCGGCAATGGATACTTGTTCTTGATGGTGACCTTGTTCAACTGCCGATAATTAATACACATCCTCATTGACCCATCCTTCTTCTTAACAAACAACACCAGTGCACCCAAGGCGAGACACTAGGCTAATAAAGCCCTTATCAAGCAAATCTTGCAACTGCTCCTTCAATTCTTTGAACTTTGGCGGGGCCATGCGATACGGAGGAATAGAAATGGGCTGAGTGCCCGGAGCCAAGTTAATGCAAAAGTATATATCCCTGTCGGGCGGCATCCCCGGCAGGTCTGCAAGAAAAACCTCTGGAAACTCCCGAACAACTGGCAAGAATCCATAGAAGGAACCTCAGCACTAGAATCACGAACATAGGCCAAATAGGCCAAACACCCCTTCTCAACCATACGCGGAGCCTTCACATACGAAATGACCCTGTTGATAGAATGACTAGGAGACCCCCTCCACTCAAACCGAGGCAACCCCGGCAAGGCTAAGGTTATGGTTTTGGCGTGTCAATCCAATATAGCATGGTAAGGTGACAGCCAATCCATCCCCAAAATGACATCAAAATCAACCATATCGTGAAGTAGGAGATTTACACTAGTCTTAATACCCCCAATAACAACCACACACGAGCGATAGACACGATCTACCATAATAGAATCCCTTATTGGCGTGGACACATACACAGGAACACTCAAGGCATCACGAGGCACAACCAAATATGGAGCAAAATAAGATGACACATAGGAGTACGTAGACCCTGGATCAAATAGAACTGAAGCATCTCTACTGCAAACTGAAATCGTACTTGTGATAACTGCATCAGAGGCCTCAGCCTCGGGCCTAGCTAGAATAGCATAACATCGGGGCTGGGCCCCACCACCCTGAACTATATCTTTGGGACGACCTCCTGCTGGCTGGCCTCCACCTCTAGCGGCCTGGCATCCACCTCTAATGGCCTGACCTCCACCTCTAGCGGGCTGACCCCTACCTCTGGCTCCCTGACCTCTACCTCTAGCTGGCTGGGCTGGCGGTGCTGAATCATGGCATGAGAACTCTGCTGCTGCGACTGAGCACCCACTAATCTTAGACAAGCCCTCCGGATATGACCATACTCACCACACTCAAAACATCCACCTGAATACTGTGGTTGAGAAAACTGAGACTGACCTTGACGGGCCGGCTGACCGCGATAATAATTCTGAAGAGCAGGTGCTCTGATGGGAGCTGGCGGTGCACTATGAGCTGGCTGCCCTGATGGAGGTACATAAGGACCACGTCTCCCTGAAGCTCCATGGGATGCCTGAAGCGCTGAATGAAATGGCCTGGGATGGTGGCCTCTACCAAAAGAATCCCAGCCTCCAGACGAGGCACCACTGAACCTGCCAGAATGACGTGGCCTCTTGTTAGACCCCTAACCACTACCCTGAGCTAAAACCATCTCGACTCGTCTGGCCACATTGGCTGCATCTTGGAAATAAATCTCACTCCCTATCTCTTTAGCGTCCTGCAATCTGATGGGCTGAGTGAGTCCCTCAATGAATCTCCTCGCCCTCTCTCTCTCTCGGTGGGAAGTATAAGAAGAGCATGATGGGCCAAGTCAATAAATCTGGTCTCGTACTGAGTGATGGTCGTAGAACCCTGCTGAAGACGCTCAAACTGCCTCCAATAGTCCTCTCTCTGAGTGATAAGGAGAAACTTCTCCAGAAATAGCTCATAAAACTGATCCCAAGTCAAAGCAGGCGACCCAGCTAGTCTAGCCAAACAGAAATCCCTCCACCATTTCTTGGCAGAACCTGATAAGCGGAAAGCAGCAAAGTCGACCCCATTGGTCTCCACTATCCCTATGTTCCGGAGAACCTTATGGCAACTGTCTAAATAATCCTGGGGATCCTCTGAAGATGTACCGCCATAGGTAGTAGTAAAAAGCTTGGTGAACCTATCCAACCTCTATAAAGCATCTGCAGACATAGCTGCTCCATTGCCGGTCTGAGCCACAACATCTGGCGGGGCTACCCTAACTGGCAGAGCAGATGGAGTCTTGTGAACATTCGATCGCATTTGCAACCAGGGCCACCTCGCATTTGCGAGCCAATGGATCGCATTTGCAATCCCAAGCCTTTTCCCCAGACTTCGCATTTGCGAAGTGTTGATCGCATTTGTGACAGTGCCCCATTTTCCCAGACTTCGCAATTGCGAGCTCGCAATTGCGAGTCTTCCCTTCGCATTTGCGAAAATTGCAGAAGCCAGCATACCAGATTTTTAAAACATGAGAAATGCAATCCGATGCCTATCCAAAACTCACCCGAGCCCTCGGGGCTCCAAACCAAACATGCATACAAGCTCAAAAACATCCTACGGACTTGCTCGTGCGATCAAATCGCCAAAATAACATCCAAATCATTGAATCAAGCCTCAAAATACATGATTTTTCTTCTAAACTTCATAAACTTTCAAACTTGGAACTTATAGTCCGAAACACGTCAAACGACGTTCGATTTCGACCAAACTTTACAGAAAGCGCTTAACACATATCTAAGACTTGTACCGGGCGTCGGAACCAAAATACGAGCCCGATACCATAGTCTTTTAATCAATTTTCATTTCCATTTTCCTTAATAATTTCAGAAAAACAATTTCACGGAAAAATTCATATCTCGGGCTCTAGGCCTCGGAATTCGATTCCGGGCACATGCCCGAGTCCCATAAGTTTTTCTACGGACCTTTCGGGAGCGTCCAATCTCGGGTCCGGGTCCGTTTACCAAAAATGTTGACCAAAATCAACTATAATTATATTAATATCAAAATTCTTCAAATTTTTCACGGAATTCACATATTTCAACGTAANAGTCAAACAATTCTTGGCCAGTTCAAAGCAGGCAGTTAGAGCAAAGCACGGCAATGGAAAGGCCACCTTCAGCAAGAATGCCACAAGCTAACCACCACATTTTTCAAACTGATAAAGTTTTCTTTGATTGAAACAGGGGCGGGAAATCTCGTTTGTTCCGGAGGAACCCTCCGTGAGGAAAGCATGTACCGTACAGGTTCGACCGTAAATTCTTAGGACCTTCCTGGATAATGGGATTTAATTTGAAGTTCTGAGGACCCTCCTAGACAATAGGACCTAGTTAAAATTCAAAACATTCACGAGTAAAAAGTTCTAGCATAAGCTATACTTTGGGGAAATATAAGTTGGTTTTACAGTTTTCATTCTTAGGATAAGATTCAATTAGGAATTTTCAGGACCCTCCTGGATAATGGGATCTAGTTTTAAGACCTTCATAGATAATGAGATTTAGCATAAGTTTCACCTTTAGGAAGTCGGATTTAGCTCTGAAGTTCTCACCTCCAAGATGAGATTTGATTTTATTTTTCAGGACCCTCCTAGATAATGGGGCCTAGCTTCTAAATTCTTAGAGATATTGGGTAACATGATTCAATTAACACTTACAGACGTCCCCAACTACCAAACTGGGGCAGAAAAGTTTCTTTTATTTTTGTCTGTTTTGTTGCAATCAGGCAACCACCTGGAGTAACAAGGGAAGACAGTTCAAAGAAAAGCGGTTTCAAAGAGAGAACAATTCAGGTCCAGTAGTAAGGCATCCTCCTGGAAAAACAAGGGAAGACAGTTCCAAGGAAAAGCAACCTCAAGAGAAAGCAGTTCAGGATCAGCAATCAGGAGCCCACCTGGAGAACAAGGGAAAACAAATAAAGCTTCAGAGGAAAGGAATACAATTCAAATGTTGGTAATCATGAGCCCACCTGGAGAACAAGGGAAAACAAGTCAAGCTTCAGAGGAAAGGAATACAATTCAAAGGTTGGTAATCAAGCACACACCTGGAGAACAAGGAGAAGAAATTCAAGTCGCAAGGAAAACTAGTTCAAGTGTTGGAAATCAGGCACCCACTTGGAGAACAAATCTTCCACTCTGGGAGCTCAATCCTCTGAAACAAACCACCGGGTCTCTGATGCTCATACTTGACCTGCTGACAGTTCAGACACCGAGCCACATACGCAACAATATCCTTCTTGATCCTACGCCACCAATAATGCTGCCGCAAGTCCTGATACATCTTCGCGGTGCCCGGGTGAATAGAATACCGAGAACTATGGGCCTCCGCTAAGATCAACTCTCGAATCCCATCAACATTAGGCACACAAACTCGCCCCTGCAATCTCAAAACACCATCATCATCTAAGGTCACCTTCGTGGCACCTCCACGCTGTACCGTGTCTCTCAGGACACACAAATGGGGATCATCAAATTGCCGACCACGGATACGCTCCAATAGGGAAGAACGAGCGACCGTGCAAGCCAACACTCTGCTAGGCTCAGGAATATCTAATCTCACAAATCGGTTGGCCAAAGCATGAACATCTAAAGCAAGCGGTCTCTGGCTGACCGGGATATAAGCAAGACTACCCATGCTGGCGGACTTTCTACTCAATGCATCGACCACCACATTGGCCTTACCCGGGTGATATAAGATAGTAACATCATAATCTTTCAACAACTCTAGCCATCTCCTTTGCCTCACATTCAACTCCTTCTGATTGAACAGGTACTGAAGGCTCTTGTGATCCGTATACACCTCACACGTCACACCATATAAATAATGCCTCTAAATGTTCAAAGCATGAACAACAGCTTCCAATTCTAGATCATGAACCGGATAATTCTTCTCATTAATTTTCAACTGCCTCGAAGCATAGGCAATGACCTTGCCATCCTGCATCAACACTACTCCAAGCCCAACACGGGAAGCATCACAATAAACAGTATAGGGCCCTGAACCTGTGGGCAGAACCAACACCGGTGCCGTAGTCAGAGCTGTCTTGAGCTTCTGAAAGCTCGCCTCACACTCATCCGACCATCTGAACTGGGCACCCTTCTGGGTCAATCTGGTCATCGGGGCTGCAATAGATGAAAATCCCTCCACGAACCATCTGTAGTAGCCTGCCAACCCCAAGAAACTCCGGATCTCTATAGCTGATGCTGGGACATTGGTCAACCCAAATGACATGACTAAAAACTCATAGTGCCCATACCGAGTGCGGAATGCAGTCTTAGGGACATCAGACGCCCTAAATCCTCAGCTGATGATAGCCAGATCTCAAGTCTATCTTTGAAAACACCTTTGCTCCCTGAAGCTGGTCAAACAAATCATCAATCGTCGGTAGTGGATACTTGTTCTCTATCGTCACTTTGTTCAATTGCCGGTAATCAATACAGATCCGCATCGAACCATCCTTCTTCTTCATAAATGACACTGGCGCACCCCAAGGAGAAACACTAGGCCTGATAAAACCCTTCTCTAGTAAATCCTGCAACTGGTCCTTTAACTCCTTTAACTCTGGCGGGGCCATGCGATACGGCGGAATAGAAATGGGCTGCGTGCCCGGAGCCAGATCAATACAAAAGTCAATATCCCTGTCGGGCGGCATACCCGGCAGGTCTGAAGGAAACACCTCGGGGAACCCTCGAACAACAGGAACAGAGTCAATAGAAGGAACCTCTGCGCTGGAGCCACGGACATATGCCAGATAAGCCAAACACCCCTTCTCGACCATGCGTCGAGCCTTAACACATGAAATAACTCTGCGAGTGGCATGACCTGAGGTCTCTCTCCACTCTAGTCGGGGCAATTAAGCCAAGGTCACGGTCTTGGCGTGACAATCCAAGATGGCATGTTACGGGGACAACCAATCCATCCCCAATATGACGTCGAATTCCATCATATCTAAAAGCAGTAAATCAACACGGGTCTCAAAACCGCCAATAATCACTATACGTGAACAATGGTCGCAGTCCACCACAATAAAATCACTCACCGGCGTAGACACATAAACAAGGCACTCAAAGAATCACTGAGCATGACCCGATATGGTGCAAACTAGGACCGAAGCTTCACTACCACAAGCCAGAACAGTACCTGCACCTCCACCTCTGATACCTTTACCTCCACTTCTCGCATCTCTACCTCCACCTCTAATACCTTTACCTCCACCTCTCGCATCTCTACATCCACTTCTAGTACCTTTATCTCTATGAAGCCTCCGAAGATGTAGCTGATCTATCACTGGTCTGTGTTGCTGCTCAGCTGAAGAAGCGGTACATGACCTTGCCATTCGCGAAAGAACGGAGTAGAAATTCGGTCAGCATTTGAGAAACCAATCGCACGACAAGAAAGAACAAATGAGAGGTTTTCCTAACTAAATAGACTCTGGGGAACAAGTATTGGCGTCTCCGTACCAACCCCTCAGACTCTACTAAGTTTGTCCGTGAGTTGTGAGACCTATGTAACCTAGTGCTCTGATACCAACTTGTCACGACCCGGATTTTCCACCATCGGGATCGTGATGGCGCCTACTCGTGGTAGCTAGGCAAGCCAACTTATTTACCTTTCATTAATAAATAAATCTGTTAACAATCCATAGCATCAATAAGAAACATGGAATTTAATAATAGCGGAAGTCTAATTTATAAGTCTGAATCAAAACGTGGAATAGTCAACAATAGCCTCTACCCAAGATTTGGTGTCACATTACTCACGAACCACTAAGAATAAACTAAATACAAAGGTCTGAAAGAAATATAACAGCTGTCTGTCTTGAAAACAATGAGGCAACAGTCAAAAGGAAACATAAAGAAGAGACGCCGAGCCTGCGGACGCCTGCAAGGCTACCTCAGTCTCCTGAATAGGAAAGTCTGCTCCCGAACTACTGTTGCTGCTGCTCCTCAAAACCTGGACCTGTGCAAAAATGCACAGAAGTGTAGCATCAGCACAACCGACCCCATGTGCTGGTAAGTGTCTAGCCTAACCCGTCGAAGTAGTGACGAGGCTAGACTAGACATCACATAAACTTGTGCAGTTATAACTATACAGCGGGAATCGAATACCAAGTAATTAACAACATGGGAGGGGAGACATGCTAAGGGGAGATACAATATTAGCAGCAATCCAAAGTAACAACTAAAACAGCTTAGGCTCACAATGAACAAGGAATCAATACTCAAATACAAACACATAGCCTCAATAGCTGTTGCGGCGTGCAACCCGCTCCATAATTACTATTGTTGCGGCGTGGAACCCGCTCCACAATTACCACTGTTGCGGCGTGCAACCCGACCCATATCATTTATCATGTATCATTGCTGCGGCGCGCAACCCGATCCTCACCTTTTACTGTTGCGGCGTGCAACCCGATCCTCAATATCATTGTTGCGGCGTGAAACCCGACCCTCACATATTATTGTTGCGGCGTGCAACCCGATCCTCAATATCATTGTTGCGGCGTGCAACCCGACCCTCAATATCATTGTTGCGGCGTGCAACCCGACCCTCACATATTATTGTTGCGGCGTGCAACCCGATCCTCAATATCATTGTTGCGGCGTGCAACCCGACCCTCAATATCATTTAACAGTCCGACTCCCCAAACAACAGTCACAATTAAGGGCATAAAAATAAGTAAACATTTGACAAACATCCCGGCAAGAGAAAGAATCCAACAAGTTCAACCAGACGTCCCGGCAAGGGAATAATCAACAACGTTTTCTCTTTGTTACTTTTCTTATCTCACGATATCACTGGAGCCCAAGCTCCAAGAAATTTCTTATCTCATATTCCGTCACAAACAACAATATAACGACTTCCCAGTAAGGGAACAAAACATAATCTCAAATATTCTGGCAAGGGTATTACTATAACCACATTAGTTCCAACATCTAACCACCACATTAGTTCCAACATCTAACTACCACAGCTATAACCAACCTATTACCACACTTGACCACCTCAGTTATATCTAACCGACTACCACATCCAACCAACCCATCTATAACTATAGTCATCATATGATAGAAGGAAACATTAACCTGAGCAACCCTAGTATCCGTTAAGAACACAATGCAGAGGAATCACAACCCAACAATAGCCCGCCAAGAGGGCAACATAATGATCTCTCCACTTTCTCGCTTTTACTTCACAATTCTTTTTCACAACTCGAGCAGATGCTCCAGAGGTTCAATTATCACTTATACTTTCACAATTCGTTCTACAACTGGAGCCGACGCTCCTCAATGAGTCAAGTCATTTCACATACTTTCAATATTCGTATCACAGTTCGAGCCAATGCTCCTAGGAATCAAATTATCATATCACCATACACATGTTATTCACAATATATGGAAATACTCCAATAAACATGATATTCACAATAAGTTCATGATAATCACATTATAAGGACTCACGGTCATGCTAGACACCAACGTATAGATACTCGTCACTATGCCTATACATCGTACTTGATCACATAGCAGTTAGCAACAAGACTCAACTCCTATTCCCTCAAGCTAGGGTTAAACCAAACACTTACCTCAAAGCCTTGAAATCCACTTAATCCTCAACTATTGCTTTACCTCGCGGTTCCACCTACAATTCGCTCGAATCTAATCACAAATTGCTCAATTACTTTAATAAACATTATATGAATCAATTTGGATGCAAAAAAATGAGTTTCCCAAGTTTTTTCCAAAAATTCCAAAATCGCCCCCGGGCCCTCGTGGTCAAAACTCGAGGTTCGAACCAAAATCCGGTTACCCATTCCCCCACGAGTTCAAATATATAATTTGTTTTGAAATCGGACCTTAAATCGAGGTCCAACTCCCCAATTTATGGAAAACCTAGGTTCAACCCAAAGACCCCAATTTCACCCATGAAAATCCTTGATTTCAAGTGGAAAACATGTTTAATGATGTTAAAAGTTGAAAGAATTGAGTAAAAATCAACTTACAAATGATTTGGGATGAAGTTTGCTCTTGAAAAATCGCCTATGGTGTTTGGGTTTTGAAAGAATGATGAAAAGTGATGAAAATTCGACTAAGTATAAAATTTGCTGGGCCTCAGATATGGGAATTGCGAACCATGGTTCGCAATTGCGAACAAAACAGGGCTGGGAATTGCGACATTCTTAGTTCGCATTTGCTAACCCATCTCTGGTGGCCAGGTTTTGCTTTTGCGAACATTCGATCGCATTTGCGACCAGGGCCACCTCGCATTTGCGAGCCAATGGATCGCATTTGGGATCCCAAGCCTTTTCCCCAGACTTCGCATTTGCGAAGTGTTGATCGCATTTGCGACAGTGCCCCATTTTCCCAGACTTCGCAATTGCGAAACAATGCTCGCATTTGCGAGCTCGCAATTGCGAGTCTTCCCTTTGCATATGCGAAAATTGCAGAAGCCAGCATACCAGATTTTTAAAACATGAGAAATGCAATCTGATGCCTATCCAAAACTCACCCGAGCCCTCGGGGCTCCAAACAAAACATGCATACAACCTCAAAAACATCCTACAGACTTGCTCGTGCGATCAAATCGCCAAAATAACATCAAAATCATTGAATCAAGCCTCAAAATACATGATTTTTCTTCTAAACTTCATAAACTTTCAAACTTGGAACTTATAGTCCGAAACACGTCAAACGACGTCCGATTTCGACCAAACTTTACAGAAAGCGCTTAACACATATTTAAGACTTTTACCGGGGTCGGAACCAAAATACGAGCCCGATACCATAGTCTTTTAATCAATTTTCATTTCCATTTTACTTAATAATTTCAGAAAAACAATTTCACGGAAAAATTCATATCTCGGGCTCTAGGCCTCGGAATTCGATTCCGGGCACATGCCCGAGTCCCATATTTTTCTACGGACCTTCCGGGACCGTCCAATATCGGGTCCCGGTCCGCTTACCAAAAATATTGACCAAAATCAACTATAATCATATTAATATCAAAATTCTTTAAATTTTTCACGGAATTCACATATTTCAACATAACAGCTTTCCGGCTACGCGCCCGGACTGCACACGCAAATCGAGGCAAGTAAAAAATGAGGTTTTTAAGGCCTCGAAAGCACGGAATGGATGAGGAAATAGGTGATGACCCTTTGGGTCGTCACATAAATAGGCTAAAAAAAACTTAGCCCAACCCATCCCACTAACATACGGGATGGGAAGGGACGAAACGGTAGGCCCATCCCATTCCACTAACAAACGGGATGGGAGGGGACGGGACGGTTCGTGGGCCATAAGTGGGCCATTTTAAAACACATTAATTATTTAAGCATTAAATTTGGCAACGGCTAAGTTTTTGTAGATAGCAACGGTTATTTTCTTGAAGTTGGCAATGACAAAGTTTTTAAAGTTTGCAACAACTAGTTTTTTGACTTATTTAATAAACTTAAAACTTAATAAATTCTAAATAAACGAAGTAAATAATTAAAAAAATTAAAACCAAAGACTTGTAACGAAATATTTTAGTAATTAGAATAGAGTAAGTATTTTTTTAATATAATTTCAAGCCATAAAGTAACTAAGTAAGAGAGTAAGACAATTCATTAAAATCAAGGCTTAAAGCCTTTTATTTTATTAATAGAACTTTAAAATTTCACATACAAATACAATGCTGTTGAAGAGCACCTAAACTATGCAACCAGCTTCTAGGAAGAATTTTGTTTGAACTACGCCTCTTAGTAGCCAATTATAAATTATTATACTAATATTTATATGTCCCTATATAGCTTTGTTGTAACTTATTAATAATTTCTCTCGGACATTGGTCTGGAATTGGCAATGTTGATTGATGTTTCAGGAGTTCTATGTCGTCATCGCTCCCAACGCTAAGTATCTCATTGTATTCTTCTTCTTCCCTAGTGGTTAATTTTTCAAAACCAAGATTTCTACTTTCTGAATTAATCCAATCTCTGATTAAGATGGAAATCTCTAGGCTGTCCTTCGCTAATGAATGTCTATGATCTCCGATTTGAAATAATGCCGCGCTAAAAGGACTCCCTGATGCTACTGATGATGCTTGAATAACCGGTATATCTCGAGCCATTATCGAAAGTGTTGGAAATGCCTTGCCACACTCCCTCCATCATGCCAAAAGTTGTTTGTTGCCTCCTTCATCTTTAATACTTTCTAATCCTTGATTCAGATAAGAATCAAGTTCATTATTAATAGAGGAATCAAAACCTATTATATCATCCATACCTTCCCATAGAACTTCTACTCTAGCCTTAGAAGTAGTAGGAGCATTTTCACCATCCGTTATTCCTATTGATTTACAACTATCAAATATTGATCTAGCATAAGTGTCACGACCCAAACAATTAGGCCGCGACGGGTGCCTGAATCCAACATGTCGAACATCCTTAAGCATGCGTTTACAGTATAAATATTAATAACATACATGAGGGAAACCTATCCAAAAACATATGGCCATATACATGCGGAATATTGTGGGCGAGCCGGCAAGGCTGCTATAGACAACTATAGACCCAAAACTCGAAGCCGACAAGGCCACATACTATCCAACTATACATAACTGTCTGCAGACCTCTAATAGAAAATACCACTGTACAAGGACGGGACTGGGCCACATCATACCCATATTTGTATACAACCATATCATACCAAAATCAAAAGCAGCTCCGGATCAAGTGGAGCACGCCAACTCTCGCTGATCAAGGATCCTAAGAAAGGGGACCGTCAGCTTGCCTACATGCTCCTATGGGCATGAAACGCAGGCCCAGAGAAATAGGGCATCCGTACGAATAATGTACTGAGTATGTAAGGCATGAAAATAAGTACATAGAATAAAGAAATCCACCTGTAAGTTTGAATAACTTTGTAAATCCTGAAACATTTATAATGTCATCCACAGGCGTATAAATGATGTGTCATGCATAGGTATAGGTGTACATAAGCCTCTGAGGGCATCCCATCATATCATCTCGGCCACTGTGGGCAAAATCTTCAAAATATACCAACTGATCAGGTGGTGGTGCATATATAACGCCGTAATCTTTTCCCATATCCCATATACATATATATACATATAACTACGCGTATATAACACCATCTGGTCATGGGTCAATGTACATGTGTAAATGAATGAGATGCATGAAAATATGTTAATAATCTTGACATTCCTTTCGGATAAACTTTATCAACTGCGTATTATTCTGAGACCCATGAACAGAAGATATAATAATAATATGTCACATGGGGAAATCAAGAAGATAGAGACCCCTAGTATTTCTATGATAGAGTCATTTCTTTTTGTATCATTTGAATCATGCCAAAAAGAAAGAAGGGATAGCCTTAACATACCTGGAGTAGGTAAAAATCCGTATGATATTCTTGGAAAAGGTTGCACCGTACTCCTTTAGAACTGCAAAATTTTACGTTGCTAAGTTTCTAATAATTCTTGTTGGAATCGTTTGGTTGCAAGAAGTTTTTGTTGAACTTGTAGTAACTTTGTAAGAAATTTTGTACGAAAATGCAGGAATTTCTAACGTTCTGGTTGTAGTATTGAAAATGTTAGAAATAAAGTAGTGATCCCATCTGATTGTAGTATTGAAATTGTTAGAAATGAAGTAGTGTTCCCATCTGATTGTAGTATTGAAATTGTTAGAAATGAAGTAGTGTGTAACTAACACATTCGTTGCCACCTAATGAAAATTGACTAAGAGTTATCTCTTAAGGAAGTGGCTTACTGCCACGTGGGGTGGGGGAATTTTAATCTTATCCCATAATAAATTCATTAATTAGGTAATATTTTGTTATCCGTTAATTAATCAATTACCCGCATAATTAAGAATTATCTCAAATTACTTAAAATACTTCTCATTTTTAATATACATTATACATCATACTATCACGGTCATATGGTACCTTGTATGGTACTAGTCCATAAGTATCGGGTATTATAGCTCGGACCGTAGTTTATCCCAAATTGACAACCTTCAATGAAACTCATTTTCTTTAATTCGTGTACCCTTTATCCTTCATGGCACTTACTTATCTCTTGTTATAAATAGCATAAATACGTTAACCTCAACGTAATCTCATACCTGGCTTACGTCGATTAACTTACGACGAAACTTTAACGTACGAAAATGCGAGACGTAACATCCTTCCCCCCCCCCCCTAGAAACATTCGTCCTTGACTATTTAATTCCCTAGGATCTATATCACTTTGGTAGAGTCGCCTTTGTAACAATACTACTACCAACTCTTCCTGTAGAAACTAAATAATTCAACGCCATATAGGACCACAATCATCAATAACGACAATGGCCTCACACGACCAATGACAATAACTAACACAAGAATCCGTACACATACCTTAAGGTTGTGATATCTCAGTCGGACCCTTCTCTGGAGGAGGAAATAAGTAAGGATCTCTAGACTTCATGTCTTCTTCGGCCTACCAAGTCATTTCTTCCACATTGTTGTTTCTCCTAAGTACTTTCACCAAAGCTACGTCTTTTGTTCTCAATCTCCGAAGTTGTTTGTCTAATATAGCAATGGGAGTTTCTTCATATGATAGCTGCTCTGTGACCTGAATGTCGTCAACTGAAACGATTCTAGAAGGATCACCGATACATTTACGGAGCATAGACACATCAAAGACTAGATGTATGGATTCCAAGTCCAAAGGCAAGTCCAACTCATATGCTACCTGGCCTACCTTGCGTATGACCCTATATGGTCCAATGTACCGAGGGCTATGTTTTCTTCTTACTGTACCTCATAACACCTCTTATCGGTGATACCTTTAGGAATACTCAGTCGTCAACCTAAAACTCTATGTCTCGCCGTCGATTATCCACATGAGACTTTTGACGGCTTTGAGCTGCTAATAACCTTTCCTGTATGAGCTTAATTTTCTCGATTGCCTGTTGTACCAATTTTGGTCCTACTAACGTATTTTCCCCCAACATCGAACCACCCTATAGGCGACCTACACTTCCGTTCGTAAAGAACTTCGTATGGAGCCATTTGAATACTAGAATGGTAGCTATTATTATATGCGAACTCAATAAGCGGCAGATGAACATCCCGGCTACCTTTGAAGTCTATCACACAAGCTCGTAACATATCCTCAAGTGTCTGAATAGTACGCTCAGCCTATCCATCTGTCTGGGGATGTAATGTTGTACTAAGACTTACCTGAGTCCCCAATCCTTTTTGGAAGGACCTCCAGAAGTTAGCGGTAAATTGAGCTCCTCTATCTGAGATAATAGATACAGGGACACCATGCAGTCGTACTATCTCCTTAATATAAAGCCTTGCATAATCCTCTGCGGACTATGTAGTTCTAAAGGGCAGTAAATGGGATGACTTTGTAAGCCTATCAACAAAAACCCATATCGAATCGAACTTTCAATGGGTACGAGGTAAGCCTACGATGAAATCCATATTGATTACTTCCCATTTCCAAGTTGGAATCTCCATAGCCTGTAATAATCCACCAGGTTTTTGATGCTAGATCTATACCTGCCGACAGTTAGGACACTAAGCAACAAAATGCGCTATATCCTTTTTCATTTTGTCCACACATATACTTCCCTCGTATCATGATACATCTTTGTCGCTCCTGGATGGATAGAATAACGAGAATAGTGAGCCGACGCAGCCCTGTAACATTAAGGACTCATAATCGTCCTCGATATTTGAGGACCCCATCTTTTGTAATTTTAAACGGTGTCTTCTCCTTCTATGGCGTGGTATACCTATAATGAACTAACACATGATCCTCGTACTGGCGTTCTTTTACTTCAGTTACTAAAGAGGATGTTGTCGCATCCTGAGTAGTAATTCCGATATCACCTGAGTCCAGTAACCGAACTCCCAGACTAGCTAGCTGATGAACCTCATGGGCAATTCCCCTCTTTTGGCTGTAAATATGACAGGCTACCCATAGATCTACGACTGGGGGCGTCGGCTACTATGTTCGCCTTCCCCGGATGGTATAAAATATCAACGTCATAGTATTTAAGTAGCTCCAACCATCTCCTTTGATGTAAATTCAATTCCTTATGCTTGAAGATATACTGGAGGCTCTTATGATCCGTATAGATATCAACATGAATGCCAAACAAGTAGTGCCTCCACATCTTTAGTGCATGAATCACTGCGACTAACTCTAAATCGTGGGTTGGGTAGTTCTTCTCGTGCTTTCTTAGTTGTCTAGAAGCATAAGCTACAACCTCACCTTGCTGCATCAACGCACAACCCAATCCAACGCCTAAAGCGTCACAATAGATAACATAACCATCGGTCCCTTCTGGGAGTGTTACAACCGGTGCTGAAGTTAATATGTCCTTCAATGCCTGGAAACTCTGTTTGGAAGCATTAGTCCATTGAAACTTTGCTCCCTTCTGAGTCAACTTTGTCAACGACGCTGAAAGGGAAGACAATCTCTCTACAAATCTCCTGTAATAGCCTTCCAAACCAAGAAAGCTACGAACCTCCGTCAGTGTTGTGGGTCTAGGCTAAGTCTTTACTGCCTCGATCTTTTGTGTATCCACTCGGATGCCTTCACCCGAAATGATATGCCCAAGGAAAGCTACAAAGTCTAACCACAATTCGCATTTAGATAATTTTGCATACAACTTCCCTTTTTCTAGAACTCTGAGCACAATAAGCAAATGATCTGCATGCTCAGCCTCTGAATACGAATACACCAATATATCATCGATAAATACAATTACGAACAAATCTAATAAGGGCCTGAACACATGGTTCATCAAATCCATGAATACTGCTGGGGTATTGATCAAATCGAACGACATAACATGAAACTCAAAGTGCCTGTATCTGGTCCTGAATGCTGACTTCGGAATATCATCCTCCTTAACCCTTACCTGATGGTACCCGGACCTCAAGTCTATCTTTGAAAAACGCTTGGTACCTTGCAACTGATCAAATAAATCATCAATCCTCGGGAGCGGGTATTTATTCTTGATCGTCACCTAATTCAACTGTCTATAATCAATACACATCCGTAAGGAACCATCTTTCTTCTCACAAATAACACAGGTGCTCCCCACAGTTATGTACTAGGTCTGATAAAGCCTTTTTCAAGCAAGTCCTTTAATTGTTCCTTTAACTCTTTCAGCTCTGCGGGGGCCATTCTATAGAGAGGAATAGATATCAGATGAGTATCTGGTAGTAGGTCAATAGCAAACTGTCACGACCCAACCCGATGGGTCGCAACGGGCACCCGGTACCTTACTCAACCGAGTACCAACATAACGTATCTTTTCATGTCATACTATCATAAATAACTTAGTCGGAGAGGCTGCTGTGAAATAGATAGAATACAACATGTAACGCCATCTTGTACATAAGACATATGGGCCTCTAAGACCAAAATAACCACTTGAACACTAAACATAGGCCGACAAGGGCATACAATCTTTTACGTACATAAAATCTATCTACAGGCCTCTAAGAATACATAATTTTCATAAAGGTCGGGACAGAGTCCCGCCATACCAAACATACATATTTAACTCATACTAACCAAACGAGCAACTCCGAAGCAAATGGAGCGCACCAATATCTTCCGCCGAGATGAGCCTAATTGGAGGGATCTCGACCTATCTATCGGGACCTGCGGACATGAAACGCAGCGTCCCCAAGAAAAATGGACGTCAGTTTAAATAATGTACCGAGTATGTAAGGCACATAAAAAATACATAAGAGACATGGAAGAAATATAGAGTACATGACTCAACCTGTAAGTCTGAATAACTTTGTAAATCACGAAATAATTAGAGTATCATGCATATGAGTATGAATGTCATGTCGTGCATAGGTACATGTTTCATAACATCATCAGCCTCTGAGGGCATCCCATTATATCATCTTGGCCATTGTGGGCAAAATCATCAACGTATACCAGCTGATCAGGTGGTGGTGCGTATATAACACCATAACCTTTCTCATATCTCATATACATATATATACATACATATATACGCGTATATAACGCCATCTTGTCATGGGCCAATGTACATGAATGCAATGCATGAAAAGTACGTTAATAAAATCTTTCGAAATGTCATAAGATAATTTTGCCTTTGAGTAATATCATAAAGTAAACTCGTTTCAACTTTCGCACTTTTCTGAGACCCATGAACAGATGATAAAATATTATGACACATGAAAAATCAAGAACATAGATATCTCTAATACTTTTATGAATAGAGTCATTTATGGAATTTGTGCATTTGCACGTTTCGTTCGTATCGTATGGATCATGCCAAAAGAAAGAAGGGATAACCTTAACATACCTCCTCCTGGATTTATTTGAATGGATTGAAGCTTCTGCTTCTGTGAAATATGCTGAACGAGATTCTGTTTGAATCCCTTGAAATTTTGAAACGAAATTGTTCCCGCTTCTCACGTCTTGGTGTAGTATGACAAATTGTCCCTGCTTCTCACGTCTTGGTGTAGTATGACAGGTAGCTTCTAATTTGTAAAATGTTTCTTGCTTTAGATCTTGGGACGTTAGTCTCTTTTTGATCAAATGAAGGAACTTAAGTTCTGATCTTCCAGTAGTTGAATTAGCAAAAAGCTTAAATGTTTCTTGCTTTTTTAATTCCAATTAATGCTTAGGTAGCCACCTACTCCAACATGACCATGAGTCATTGTTTGGAAAGTGGTTGGCTGCCACGTTTTTGTTTTGGAGATAATTATTTATTTTTATCCACTTATTAGTTAACTGGGTAATGTCCCGTTATCCGGTAATTAACCAATTATCCGCATAATTTAAAAATTGCACCAAATTACTTATATATATATATATATATATATATATATATATATATACACTTTATATATTATACTACCGTGGTCATATGGTACCTTGCATGGTACTAGTTCATAATTATCGAGTATTATCGCTCGACCCGTATTTTATTCCAAATTGGCCACTTTCAACGGAACTCATTTTCTTTAATACGCGTTCCCCTTTATCCTTCATAACACTTAACTTACCGCTTGTTATAAATAACGTAAGTATTTTAACGTCAGGATGATCTAATCCCCGAGTCTACGTCGGTTAACTGAAAACGCAATTTTAACGTTCGAAAACGCGAGATGTAATACAAACTCAATTTCTTGCTCTGGCGGAAGACCCGGAAGCTCATCAGGAAAAACATTGGGAAACTCAATAACCACAGGGATGGACTGAATGGTTGGTGACTCTACTTTCACATGCTGAACTTGAACTAAGTGATAAATACACCCCTTTCTGATCATCTTCCTTGCCTTGAGATAGGAAATAAATCTACCTCTTTGCGATGCCGTATTACCTTTCTACTCCAAAATAGGCTCCCCTGGAAATTAAAATCGGACTATCTTTGATCTACAATCAACGTTTGCATGACAAGCAACCAACTAATCCATATCCATTATAACATCAAATTCTACCATATCTAACTCGATTAGGTCCACTATGGTAGATCGACTATGAACTACTATTATACAACCCCTATATACTTGCTTAGTGATCACTGAGTCCTCAACATGTGTAATCACCTCAAAAGGTTTACCAATTCAGGTTGTATTCCAAACATACTAGCAACCAACGGAGTAACACATCATAAGGTGGAACCTGGGTCAATTAGTACATATACATCATATGAGGAGACTGATATTATACGTTTAACAACATCAGGCGATGACTCCTGATCCTGTAGTCCTGCCCCTGTAGTCCTGCCAACGCATAAATGCGGTTCTGAGGACCGCTCAAGCTAGATGTTCCACCTCTGCCTCTACCACAACTCATTGGTGCTTGTGAACCTTGCCCAGGGGGGCGTACTGATGATGACAAACAAGCTCCAGTTCCCGCTCGCTGAGCTATGCTTGCATCACCTCTCGTCGGACAATCCCTCGTAACGTGGCCCGAACAACCACAATTATAACAAGCACCCAATCCCATATGGCACTTCCCGACATGCTGCTTACCACACTGAGCACATCGTGGCAAGGGCGGCCTCATCTGACTTTACTCACCTCTATACTGAGAACCTGAGGCCCTGGAATTCTAACCGGGCCCTGAATATTTGGAACGATCAAATCTCTTACCGCCAAACTAAAGGAGTGCGCTAGCCGATGGCTAGGCTCGATACCTCGGGTACTATTGTCTCTAACAACCTCGAAACTCACCAGAAAGAGCCAAAGACCTCGCTCTCTTATTCTAGGCCCTATCATGCTCACGATCGGCCCTCTGTTTCTGCTTACCCTCCTCTATACTCTGAGCGTATGCCTGAATACGTGAAATATCCATGTCTTGCTGAAGTGAGACCGACATACAATCGTTACGCAAGTGCCGCTCTAACCCCATCACTACTCGGTGAACCCGATCCTCCATCTTAGATACAATAGTGGGAGCATACCTAGACAATGAATCAAAGTGAAGACTGTACTCTTGAACACTCATGTTACCCTGTCGAAGGGTCAAGAACCTATCAACTCTGGCCCGTCTAAGCTCTGGTGGCAGATAATGATGAAGAAAAGCTTGTAAACTCCTGCCATACCACTCGAGGGGCATCCTCACCTATGGACAATTCCAAAGACTCGTACCAATTAACTGCAACATCTCAGAGTCTATTGGAAGCTAGCTCAACTGACTCAGTCGTAGTGGCCTTCATTACCCTTAATGTCCACTGTATTCTATCAATAAATACCTGAGGGTCCTTGTTTGGATCTGCCCAGTGAATATTGGAGGGTCTAAATTAAGGAAGTCACGAACAATAGCACTGATGGACCTATCTGCATAACCAATACCTACTTCCTGATGTCAAGCGTGTGCGGCTACTAATCGAGTTAATACCTGAATATCATCTCTCATCTCCTGATCTGGTGTATCTAGCTGAGGGGCTAAACGTATAGGGGCGGGCGCTGGAGCTGATGCCCCTCGGAGCTCTTCTGGAGAGGGCGGAGTATGTGAAGTCTAAGATGGAATCTCACTATGAGACTCTCCCTGAGCCCTAGTAACTCGTGGCGCTCGACTAGTAGTCTCACCAGCCACGAACTCTCCATTCTGGCGGCTGTAGTCTTTGGAGGCATCGATGGAAATATAACATATTGTTAGGAACATTAATTCTTATATCGCATGATCTAAGATAAAAAGAGAGGATAACATCCTATATTTCCTGTACCCTCCTGTCTATAAGTGTGGTGCACAACACACCCGTAAACAAGACTCTACTAGACACGGTCTGTAGACAACTCTAGGACAGAACTACTCTGATACCACTTTTGTCACGACCCAAACCGATGGGCTGCGCCAGGTGCCCGAATCCTACATGTCGAACATCCTTAAGAATGCGTTTAAGATATAAACATGAATAACATATGTGAGGGAAACCTATTCTAAAGACATATGTACATATACATACAGAATATAGTGGGCGAGCCGACAAGGCTGCTATAGACAACTATATACCCAAAACATGAAGCCGACAAGGCCACATACTATCAAACTATATATAACTGTCTACAGAACTCTAATAGAAAATACAACTGTACAAGGACGGGACTGGGCCACGTCATACCCATATATGTATACAAGCATATCATACCAAAATCAAAAGGAGCTCTGGATCAAGTGGAGCACGCCAACTCTTGCTGATCAAGGATCCAAAGAAGGAGGACCGTCAGCTTGCCTACCTACACCTACGGTCATGAAACACATGGCCCGGGAAATAGGGCATCAGTACGAATAATGTACTGAATATGTAAGGCATGAAAATCAGTATATAAAAGACATAGAATAAAGAAATCCACCTATAAGTTTGAATAACTTTGGAAATCCTGAAACATTTATAATGTCATGCACATGCGTATAAATGTCGTGTCATGCATAGGTATAGGTGTACATAACATCATCGATCCTAAAAGGCATCCCATCATATCATCTCGGCCACTGTGGGCAAAATCATCAACATATACCAGCTGATTAGGTGGTGGTGCGAATATAATGCCGTAACCTTTTTCCATATCTCATATACATATATATACATATAAGTACACGTATATAATGCCATATGGTAATGGGTCAATGTACATGTATAAATGAATGAGATGCATGAAATTATTTTAATAATCTCAACATTCCTTTCGGACAAAATTTATCAATTGTGTACTATTCTAAGACCCATGAACAGAAGATATAATAATAATATGTCAAATGAAAAATAAAGAACATAGAGATCCCTAGTATTTCTATGAATAGAGTCGTTTCTTTTTTCATTTGGATCATGCCAAAAATAAAGAAGGGGTAGCCTTGACATACCTGGAGTAGGGAAATCCGTATGATATTCTTGGAAAAGATTGCACCGTACTCCTTTAAAACCGCAAAATTTTACGTTTCTAGGGTTCTAATAATTCTTGTTGGAATCATTTGGTTGAAAGATGTTTTTGTTGAAAACTTGTAGGAATTTCGTAAGAAATTTCGTACGGAAATGTAGGAATTTCTAACGTTCTTATTGTAGTATTGAAAATATTAGAAATGAAGTGGTGACCCCGTCTGATTGTAGTATTGAAATTGTTAGAAATGAAGTAGAGTTCCCATCTGATTGTACTATTGTAATTGTTAGAAATGAAGTAGTTTGTAATTAACACATTCGTTGCCACCTAATGAAAATTGACTAAGAGTCATCTCTTTAGGAAGTGGCTTGCTGCCACGTGGAGTGGGGGAATTTTAATCTTATCCCATAATTAATTTATTAATTAGGAAATATTCTGTTACCCGATAATTAACTAATTACCTGCTTAATTAAGAATTATCTCAAATTACTTTAAATATTACTCGTTTTTAATATACTTTATACATCATACTATCACGGTCATATGGTACATTGTATGGTGCTTGTCCATAAATATTGAGTATTATAGCTCGGACCGTATTTTATCCCAAATGATAACCTTCAATGAAACTCATTTTCTTTAATTCGTGTACCCTTTATCCTTCATTGCACTTACTTATCGCTTGTTATAAATAGCATAAATACGTTAAGTTCAAGATAATCTCATTCCCGAGCTTACGTCGATTAACTTACGACGAAATTTTAACGTACGAAAACGCGAGATGTAACATTAAGAATATATATTATCTTGGCAGTCTTCGAGAGATGGGTGTTCATTTTCATCAATTGCTAAATTCTCATAAATTTTACGAACAAGTCCCTTTGCACCTCTTAATTTTAAAGATGGTTTAAATAGAGTAGAAATTAAATAAACTTGGAGAATAGGGAAAAAATAGTTTTGAAAATATTACAATCATTTCATTAATGGCCGGTGCATAGATTGGATTTGTTTTATATTTACTAAATACAACAGAAATTAAACAAATATACTATAATATTTGTGTACAGTAGGATAATATATACCAAAAATTATTTTGTAGCATAATAAAAAAAATTAAAAATTTAGTAAGCGCTTTGTTCTCATCCCAATAAGAATGAACAATTTGATCACCGGGGATATCATTATGCATATTAGATACCTTTTGTATAGGCACCAATAATCATAAACAACTTCAAGCATTTCGTAAGTAGAATTCCACCCAGTACAAATATCTTTTGGAATTTTTCTATATGGAAGGTTAGCACTAGCACATTGTTGAGCAAATTCATGAAGTCTACTCGCTTTATTAGCACAAAAAATATCGCCGCAAGTAGGTTGTACTTCACTACAAGCCTCAAAAAATAAATTAATACCATCTTTTACAACCAAGTTAAAAATATGGCATGTACATCTAACATGAAAAATTATTGGATTAATTGGACAAAAGTCTAGCTCTTAAGCTAGTTGTTGCAGTTACGTTAGCAGAAACATTATCTAATGTGATAGTTAAAACTTTATCAATTAGCCCATAAAAATCAACTATTTGTAGAACAATAGTTGCAATATATCCTTCAGTGTGTTTTGAATCAACAAACTTATAACCAATAATACGTTTTTCCATATTCCAGTGATGATCAACCCAATTACATGTAACATTTAAATAATTACAACCATTAGGACTACGACTTATATCATATGTGATAGAAACTTTACAATCTAAGTGAAAAAATACACAACGAATATACTGAGGATATTCGGTTTGAAATTTTAAAACATCATTTCTAACTTTGGTCTTAGGAAAACCTTAAAAACCAGGATTATAAGTTTCTTGTATATAATGCAAAAAAGTAGGGTGAGAAGGAAAAGTAAAAGGTAAGCCACAGACACCGGCCATTTTTGCTAAATTTTCACGATCTCTATCTTTGTTATAGGGACGTAAAATACTACCAGAAGCAGGGTAAAGTTGTTATGAAAAGTTAGAACCCCCTCCAGATCCTCTAGGAGCGCCAGTACCGGTGCTAGGATCCGGAATTGTTCCGGCATCTGTTTGAGCTTGTATCCATAAATATTTGTGTTCCTTAAGTAAGTGCCTGGTTAAACTCCCCATCCTATCATTTTTGCCATGTATAAATCGTTGCTTACCATTTTCACATATAGCAAGTTCATTGACTTTATCATGTTTAAAAAAAATTCCATACAAGTGAGTATGTTCAACCTTACGCTTACTCCTCACAGGAGGTACAGGGGGTAAAGCTCCAGACCGAGATTGACTCTGAGTTGGAGCTTGTGTTGCGGGGCTAGTGGATTTTCATCTAATTCTTCTTCCTCATTTTATTCGTACTCAATAAAAATATCGTTGGCAAATTGTCTTTATAAAGTTTCATGATCTAGTTGTTCTCCAAAATTAATATTAGAACATGCGGGGGTTGGAAAATGAAGTTTCATCAATATGAGTCATTTCATCTATATGTTTTCTAATTTTAGGAGAAGGATTAGGATTAGGACTAGGATTAGGATTACCACTACTATCACCTTTTTACTACTTCTTTGAATTTGCCAAATACACTTTTAGGAGCCATAATTTAAATACGAAATTCAGTTAGAAAAGTTAACACAAAAATGAAATACGAAAATAGAACACGTAAAGTAAAAAAAAATAAACACTAAAATTATACGCAAAAATTAAATATTAAAATTAAGAGATGGAACGAGTACACCGTGATTAATTATTAAAATTTGATTAAATTGCCAAAAAAATTCTCCAAATACTTGACGAATTAATTTGCAGCTTGAAAGTTGCTCCAAAAATTGTCCCAACTACTTGAAATGTAATTGATAGTGAGAAAATAGAGAGTAATATAGATAGAATGTAAAATATTTGAGAGAGAATGATTGATTTTTGTGGAAAAAAAATGAAGGACGGGGGTACTTATAATTTAAAATATGGCCAAAGTTTAATTAATAAGCATAGGGATTATTAAAAGTATGGGGAGGGGGAGGTGGCAAATATAGCCGTTTATATCCGTAGGGAACGGCTAAATTTTCAAACAATGCCATTGCTCAACGACTCTATTTAAAATGAAAAAATTAAATTCACGCGGGACAAGTAGGACGGGACAGGATAAAGGGGACGAAATGGGCAGCTGAATAGGGGAAAATATGATATAACACGTGGTCACCTAAAGGAAGGACACGTGGAACCCAAGAAGGAGATGGTCACCAAACGCTGCTATTCTGCTTGTCACGGGGAGAGAATGTTCATAAAGGTGTATTAAATGCTTTGCGTCCGGTAGCATTTAATAGAGAATATTCTGCAGTATTAGGAATGGCAGCCTGTTACAAGGAATTCAGCATTTATTTCCACCGTTACACCTTTATCAATGTAATTGACACTAAAGGAGGGCACGATCCTAGGACCTCCGTTACAAGACATGGCTATAAATAGAGAGCTCCGTTATCATTATAAAGGACACGAATTTTCTAGCAAACTTATACTACATTCTATACAAAGCTTTATATCATTTTACTTTCTTGCTCCCAGAATCGTCATTTCCGTTATTTTATCTACATCTTGAGGCTAAGTATCATGTTATTCTTCAATTGTTTATTATTTCTCGATCAAATAAGTTCACTTGTCTAGAAATCACGTACAAATTCAACTGTACCGTTTTAAGGGTAAACAGTTGGCGCCCACCGTGGGGCCTAGACAGCCGTGTAATTAAATTGATCCTTATCTTTTTTACTAACATATTTTGATTGTTTTGTCTAAGTAAAGAAAAACCATAAGAAATGGAAGATAACACCGTCAACAACACACACAGCCCTGAGATTCAAGGAGATCACCCTCACTTCGAGGAATCAATCAATGACACTCATAATGAGGAGAATGATGCTACACCGGTTCATAATAGGTAGTATCCTTGACAAGTTCGGGAGGCAACTCTTGATGATGCTCATGAGGAGCATGTTGTTGATGCGGTAATGGTTTTACAATAGCAACAGACGATAATCCTAGGCCATCTGACGCGACAGGATAAGTTTATGATGGAATTAAAGTATGCACTGTCAGGTAATTCCAACAACGCAAACAGACGAGATCTAATTCCTCCTGGTATCCTCCCAAATCAAACAGCGTAGAGGGTCATCAACAACATTCCCAGGGGTGAGGTTGACTCCGGCGGGGCTAGGGGGGAGCGGGTCTGTTCTTAATAATGAGAACGATCCATTTAAGAGTGAGCTTTTATGGTTTATGAGGGAGGTAATCTCCCGCATGGACCAAATCCCGCCCGGATTCAAAGAAGTATACTCAATTGTCGTACAAGCCGAGCGCTGCACCAGAGTTGGTCCCGAAATGATTCAAAATGACTGAAGTGCCAAAATATGAAGGAAAATCATACCCTCATGAGCATATTGCCACCTACAAAACAGCGGTAAAAGGAAATGATCTAGCTCCTCACTAAATTGAATCTATGTTGTTAAAGAAAACTTTAAATTTGGAGAAACTCTCAAGAGAGAAGCTCTGACGTGGTATTCATTATTACTCGAGCATTCAATTGACTCCTTTGAGATGCTCGCGGATTCTTTCGTCAAGGCTCATGCCGGGGCCCAGAAGGTACATGCCCAAAAGGCCGACATATTCAGATTTGCACAAGGAGAGTCCGAGTTTCTACGCAAATTTATCACTCGTTTCTAGAAGGAAAGAATGTTGCTCCCGGCTGTCTCAGATGAATGAACAGCTGAAGCATTCACTAAAGGACTGAATTTGAGAAGTTTAGACACTTCCCGGAAGTTGAAGGAAAGCTTGCTTGAGATTCTGGCTACGAGTTGGGCAGACGTCCACAACCAGTACGAGTCAAAAATAAGAATAGAAGATGATCAAGTTGGCTTTCCGTCATCGGCCAAAGGACGGGAGAAGGATAGTGATAAATCAAAAGATGACTATGTGTACGCGGTGAAATTAGAGGGCCTAATTTCTCGCCGTCAAGCCATCTCGGGGAGGTACCTCGAGACCCCGAGGACACGAAGCCATGACTTGGCCCTTTCATTTGGGGCTTGTCAATTTCTGATTCGAGGCCTAGATAAAGATAAAAGGGGGAAGCCCCCAAGACATGCGGTTGATTCTTACAGGCCTATCCATAGCCTACGCTGAGGCGTCGAGTCAAGCCATCACATCTCCATATTTTGTAAATTAGATATACATGTATTCGTAGCTAAGTTTCCTCTCCTATATAAAGGGGACTCGCCCTACCTTGTAAGGGACTGATGGGGCTCCAACAATTCTACAAAGTGCAATAATATCTCTTTCTCTCTCTCTCTCTCTCTCTCTCTCTCTCTCTCTCTTCTTACTAAACTTACTGACACTCAATGATACTGAGGATATCTCGGTATCCTTTGCCTCTATATGTGTTCTTCAATTTATATGTGTGCTTCATCGTACAAACTCAAATTCGGTTATAAATAACATCATTTGATTATATCATTAGCTATTATACTACTCCCGATTGTCCCCGATAACCCGAGCTCGACCTCGAAGTCCCAATCGACCAAGCTTACGCCCGGGTAGTGTTGATACCCAATTTTTCCTTATGTATTTTTTTTACTCAAAATGCTTTCATAATAGCATGTGTATGCATATATAAGCATGCCCAAGAGTTTTGATATTTTCCCTAATTTTTAAGATTTTTAAAATCAATTTATTGTCTATTTCTAGCAGTACAAAATCCAATAATTGCTCCCAGGATTATCATTTTGGGAATAATTTATTTATATTCTCATATTTACACAAAAATATAATTAATGTGAATGTTTTTTGCATATTTTTATATAAATTTAATTGGCATTTTTAAAGCTAAATTGCGTATAATTGCAATTGTAGCCTATCTTATAATTAATAGCATTTTATAATTACAAAATCATTCACAGTATTTTTAGATTAATGATTATATATTATGAATTAGTTTAGTGTTTTTAATTTATTTTTAAAATCAGTTTAATCATTTTATAAAAATTAAAAGGGGAGAAATTGGTTATTTAATACATAGCCATTTCCATTTGCAATTGTAGCCTCAATTGACCCCAATTCCACCCCAATATTAAACGACCCAATTTTGATTTTGACCCGACCCCTTAGCCCTATTTCTTAAACCCGTCCGGTGCTCTTTAAAAAATCCTAGACGTTGATCGTTTTGATCAACGGCTGTAACTCGTTCTTTCCTTTTTAATCCCATAACCCCTCTAACCCTAACTCATTTGCACAATGACGCCGCCTCTAAACTACCTTAATCTTCCAAAAACCACTCTAGCCCTCCGAAACCCTAACCCTATTCCACCGATCTCCGTCTCACTTCCACCGGAATCCATGGCACCCTGGCCATGGATGGCCTGTGCTCCCTCTCCCTCACCATCAGCTTGAGTTACTCGAAGTTTGGAGGCCTGACTTCCACGGTTTCTTTTAGATCTATCTCAGATCTGCAAGATCTATGGCCTCTATGGCCATTTTCCGGCGTGTTCAAGGCTATATGAGTCTCTTCGACTCAAGATCCGACTTTCCTCAAGACCTTCTCATTGTAGGGTCTTCTCTGCCATTTTTAAGCCTTCTAAGGTTCAATAATCATTCATTTCTTTTAGATCTGTGACATGCTTGGTCCTTACTTGACGTTTTAAGGGTTTTCCCCAAATTTTCTTTCTCAAAACCGTTCAAATCCAATTTTTAGGGTTTCTGGAAAAAGCTTCTTTAAAATGTTTTCCGACTCTTTTGCTCTCTCTTATGTGTGTTTATACTCGCTTGTTTATTTCTTATTATGCTCAAGTTTGTTTTCTTATTTCGATTTTGCAAGATCTTTTTGTTGTTCCTTAATCACATGTTAACTAGGTTGTTTGTCCTTTACTCTTTGCTATGTGTTCGTGCTCTTTGATTTTGTTTCACTTCACTGAGTTTTGTTGGTATTCCTGCTATGTATTGCTCTTACCTGCTTTGTTTGAACTTCTGAGTCTGTTTTGAATTCCAAGATTTTCTCAAGCATGCCTTTGAATCAATGTGTTTGCTATCGCGTATGTTTGCCTCTCTCAATGATTTCTCACCTCTGATTCCATATGTAACCCTAAAATTTGTGGGTTTCTGTTTGGGTAGATGGAACTAGGTTTTCACTTTGGAACCCTAGGTTTCCAGACTCACGGTGAGCATGTAATCGAACTCAAATACTACTTGCCTGTGATTTTGAAACTTTCATTGTTAGACTCTTCTTTTGTTTAAACTGTATGCTTTATATATGAGGAAAACTTCCCTTTCAAAAGATCTCACAAAGAATTGATTTTTGAAATCCCTTTAATCATGCTAGTGATTCATCACTGATTTCTTTCGATTGAATCCCTTTTGCCCTAGAACTGGCTGTTTATTTTGACCCTTTTGTGTAAAAATCCTAGGCTTGTGATGTTTTCCTCAAATACTTGGTCTTGTGTATCTCTTCTGTGATTTTGTACCAACGTTTGAATTATTCTTTCCTTAATTACCAACTATGTACTTGACCATATTTGTGCACTACATGGTTTCCTTACCTTAATCAATCCTTAGTAAACTCATTTTTTCCTCCTTATTCCATCTCGATTAGCCGTTTGACCTAGACCCCTTAATTAAAGGAGTCTAGTTGTCTTAATTGATACTAATTGATTGGTTTCTATGTTTGTGCAGCCTGCCTTACTTGTTTTCAAAATACTATATAAGGACCTAGCCTTCCCTCTTTTTGTGATCAGTCAATTTTCTCATCATCAGAAAGACACGAGATTACACTCACACACTGAAACACATTTTCTTGCAATACTGTCTTCTAATCCTTCTTAGTTTGAGATCTCTTTGGAACTGTTGTTCATAACTTGGCTCTATCAAGGCTACTTTTGCTTGCTTATTTTCTTTGAAACTGGTATGTCTTTTATTTAAATCTTCTGCCTCACCCCCTACGTGTTCCTTTTACAGCTTCAGACTTCTTGTTTACTTTACTGCTCATGATCTGCAATTTGTGTTAAATATTTCCCTTCTTTGCCTCTGTTTCTGTTATGAATCCCCTACCCCCTATTCCTTTCTATGTGTTGAGTTATGCTTTTGGTCTTACAGTATTCTAATTACTGCTCAGGCCATAGCTTGATCCAGAATGGTTCCTAACTCTCAATGCTTGACTAGCAGGCTGGTTAGTGGAGTGCCAGTGGCATCCCAATTGCTGGGCATGACCACCAGCCTGCCATGTATCTCCCTGATTCCCTCCCCCCTATGCACTTACACTTACTCTTAGATTCTAAATTCTGCCCCTCTCTTATGAGCCTTGCTTTGGGACCCTAAGTTCCCTCTGAACTTGGACTTCTTAGAGCTGGCCTTTCCACACCGCACTATGTTCTTGATTCTGAAATATTTTTTGGGTGTAAGCACTGCCCAGAATCCCTTTGAGACTCTTGGGAACTTTGACACACTCCAAATATGAGGTCTTTTGGAAATCTGATCCTGGAAAGATGGTTTATCTCGTATTGTTGGACTTTGAGTCTGAATTAGGATGATTAGATGTAGCTGTAACCGCTGATGTAATATTTTTTTTACTTTCTTTTTGATTCATTTGGTCTGTAATAACTTTGTAATAACTATTGGTGATGGATAGTGGAAAGGGATGGGGATGAATGCATGTAAAGGGTAGAAAACTTGCCTATAGGATCTTTTATAATTTCTGCATCTTCTCTGCTTAGAAAGCATGCCTATAGGATCTTCTATAATTTCTGCATTTCTGCATGTAGGAAACCTGCCTATTGGTCATTCACAATTTCTGTACTTATCCATTTAGAAAACATGCCTATAAGTTTTTCTACGCTTCTGCACTTCTGCATTTCCGCATTTTAGAGATCATGCCAATAGGATCTGCATATAAAGTCATGCCTTAAGTTTTTCTGCATGTACACACCATTAGGCAAACAATCTTAGGCTTAATAATAACCAATTCATTCTGGATATCATGTCTATAGGACTCTTGCATTTATACAACTGTTTTAAAACCAATGACGCTTAGAGATCATGCCTATAGGAGCAAATTAACTGAATCAGTTTGTGTTTTCAATCTAAAATCAGTCTTAAAATCTGCAGACCCTTTTCTAGAATCAATAAAGTCGTCTTTAAAATCAGTATACTCCTACATTGTTAGATATCCTGCCTATAAGTTTCACCTAGGCAAACCAGTAGGCAATTGATTAACTATATCAGTTCTGATAATTACATCTAGTCAAGGCTAATTCGGACTCCTCATATGAGAAATATGTGATGAATCAGCCTATCCTACGCCTTAATTTAATTAAAGACCTAACCAGTATCTGAAGTCATGCTATGTATTTGCATTTAAGTGAGGAGGCCTGTCTGAGCCCTAATTGATGTTTGTCTCCCCCTATTTGACTATATGTTTTGATTGTTGCCTAGATTTTTATCCTTTCTTGAACTTCTGAAAAGCCCCAATTCCCTTCCCTTTAGGATTAGTAGTTCCAATGCCTCCGGAATTGATAGGATCGGGGGCGGGTAATAGCATGCAATAAGTAACGATACCATTTCGCGCTTTAATACCTTAATAGGGTGGGAAGGGTGGACATGGAGATGATGATCACACGATAACACCATGCGTACAATTGGCTACCGGTGTTCTGTGGATGATCCATGTATTTTACAAACCTAGGACCCCCTTCCTTATGTAATTATTTTAGATTGACGATTTTCAGTTCTTTAAAAGTCTGCATTTTGTTTCAGTCATTACAATTTCCCCTTTAAATTTTGCACTGTCCTCTTCTTCTAAATAAAACTTTCTGCTCACCCACTTCACTATCTGTTTGTTTATATTCATTATTTGGTCCTTTTTTTGCACTTAGACATTCTTTCAAATTACTAGGAAATCACCTATTCAAATTTCAGCATGCTTAGTAACTGTCTACATATCTACTTGAAGTCTTTATGTGAAATTGTCTTGTATGCTTACTTGCATTAAAGTCACAATTGTAGCATGGCCGGGAACCACACTAGTGGATCTTTAGGGGTGCCTAACACCTTCCCCTCGAGATAATTTATAGCCCTTACCCAAACTCTGGTTTTCCAACTCAAACCCTTCTTAGAGTCATAATGCACTTAATCATTAGGTGGCGACTCTTCAAACTCCAAAACCCTATTCCCAAAAGGGAAAAGAGTTGTCTGCCCAAATGTCATAAACTCGATTTCGCCTTTTTAAAGCGAAAAGGGGGCATTCGACAGCTTGGCGACTCTGCTGGGGATTTTTTTAGGCTTTTACCATTTCATGTTATTTGTGACTTTATTGCTTCTTTATTGCTTTTATTTAATGTCTTTATTTCTCTTCTACTTCGAAACTGACTTGGCTCTTTGTTTTATTTTCTTTAATGCTTTTACTGCTTTCCTTCAATACTGTTATAATTACGAGCAATTATTGTAATCATTACTTTATGAACGTGCAAATACGTGACAACTTGTTTCATTCTTGTAATTGCATCTTCAACATCATATTCCACTCGTGCCAAAAAAATACCATAGCAACTCTTATAATGAGTGGTTGCTCCCTTCCGACATTATCACCCCCTAAATTTGGCGAAGGCGTATTTGCGGTAAAACCAGTCGATCAGCGGTGCAGTCGACGATTCCGTGCCTTTCTCTCTTGAGTTGTCCGCTCAAGGTTACCAGTCTAATTCCTCATAGAAACCTTATTCTGTTTAACTGTGCATGCATCACTGTCAAACCTAGCCGAGTCAGTTATGTTGTCCACATAATGACTCTTTAAGATAGCCTTGTCCAAAGTCCACTGGGTTCCTTGGAACCCAAACGGACGCCACCATATTCTGTGCATTTATTTGGAGAACTAAATGCCGTCTATGCTAATTATTGGTTTAAATAGTCGAGTCCGGCGGGGCAAGGGTCTAACACTTTGTTTTGCAGAAAATGAGGCACGAAGTCCCCAGATTCGGCATGATAACCAATATTCACCCAAGGTTGCTAAGCTGGTGGGAAAACCTTCACTCGAGTGATCAGACTCTCGTCCGCAAATATTTGGGAAATTTGCCTTCTCTTTTGGAAATCCAACCCGACAACAAAATCATAGAGGCTGCAACTCTATTCTAGGATAGCGACAGATCTGTGTTTCGCTTCGGGGACCTTGAAATGACACCTTTGCTCGAGGAAATAGGAGGGTTAGCCGGCGTTCCTTGGGAGACTCCGGGTTTACTTATGCCAGAAAATCGCAAGGATAGGGGTTTCCTCAAGATGATGGGACTAAAGAAAAACCCAGACCTGACCTATTTGAAGGACTCTTACATTGCTTTCGACTATCTGTATGAGTGGTACGGCCATAGCAAGTCCTACCGCACTTACCCAGATGAATTCGCCCTCACCTCATTGGCGCATATCCACAGAAGAGTCTTCGTCTTTATGTTCTGCTTGTTGGGGATGATAGTATTTCCTATAAAGAAGGCTAGGATCCATACCAGACTAGCCATGGTCACCAAGACTCTAATGGAAAGGATTGGCGGGCAGCCTTTTAGCATAGTACCTATGATTGTTGCTGAGATATACCGAGCCCTGGAAAACTGTCAACGAGGGGCCAATCACTTTGAGGGTTGTAACTTACTACTCCAACTTTGGCTCATGGAGCACCTCCAAAAAGGTGAATATCGGCAAGAGATTTTGCACAGAGACTGGGATGATCATATCGCCTTCCATCAGCCAAGACGAATGAACTATATGCCTAACATGTTTGCTCAACCAGAAGATGCTAAAGGGTGGGTAGAGTTGTTTGAAAATCTGAAGGAAGGCAAAGTGCAGTGGATGTTTGACTGGTTCCCTACTGAAGAGTTCATCGTCCGATCTCGGGACGCACCATTTCTTATACTCATTGGTCTGAGAGGAACTTATCCCTATGTCCCTCTCCGAGTCATGAGACAGGCAGGAAGAAAGCACGTCATACCAAAGGTCGACAAGATGAGTCACTTCAGGGCCGACTTCCAAGACGACGATAGCCCATACAAGTGTCAAGCTCAACACATGTGGCACTGCAAAATCATCCCGGGAAAGGATTCCATAGAACCAGACAGGTACCATGCTAGTTATACTCCATACTATCCAAGTTGGTTGGAGGACCAACATAGTGGGTTAGGACAACCCGGGTCCGTTCGGGGTCATAGGGTCATCGACGAAAAGGCTGAAGTACAGGTTAAGTACAAAAAATTACGCAAGAGGATTCGAGAGTGCAAAAGCGAACATCGGGAAATCCAAGAAGCACATCAGAAGTTGATTGAAGAATTGAAGGATATGGCTATTAGCGCCAATAAGCGACTGGGGTATTTGGAGCGGGGTTTAGTAGAGTTGGAAAGGAAGTGCTAGAACGCTGAGGGAAACGAAGGAGGACACTTGGCTAGAGCTTATTTGCTGCTGGGACAGCGTGAGCTGGTGAAGCTGTTCGATGGAGCTAAAGATGCCGAGTCTGGGGAAGGTCCTTCTGGGACCAAGTAGTTAGGAGTCTTTTCTTTTGCTTTGAAATGTAATAAGGCCAATGGCCATTAGTGAAAATTTACTTTCTGCAATTTTGGTATCGTTTTGGGATTCGTCTTATTTTTATCAATAAAATGAGGCATTTAGCATTATAAGTTCTCCAAATCAACTTGACGCTAGGCATACCTCGGGCACAACGAGACACCCAAATTAGGACACGATTTAAATTCTTGCACTATGTGTTTAAATATTGCAACGTTTTCTTCTCATAACCTTCACTAACTTGTTACCTTTTTTGTTTTTACTTTTGTTTTATTCCCCTCCCCCAAAAAAGGTTAGTTCGTGCACTCTGGCATCATCATCCTACTCCACAAGATCTAAGGGCCCTCCACCTACTCCTCCTCTGAGTCCTATCAGAAACAAGAACAAGGCAGAAATGGAAGACTTGAGTAACATCAGAAAGGAGAACTCGGGTGAACGGGTAGAGGTTACTCAGGGTATTCAGGTTTCCAAGGAAAATGCCACCCAACTTGAGCAGAAGTTGTTGAAATTTCAAGAAGAACTGGACCAAGTTCGGAACTTGGCAAACTTATCATTTTCCCTCACTACCCCGGATGTCAACTTTCCCAATGCTCAAAATCCTACACCTCCACAAAACATCCCGAAACCACAAAATCAACCCGCTCCCCGTCACCACTGTAACACATGCCATAGTTCAAACAACACCCCACTACTCATTCCCAAACCACTAAACTCCACAAATGATCATCCCCACAACACCCCCATCTATGTGGAAACCATACCACACTATACTCAACCTATCTCAAGCACACCGGAGTCTGATGACAAAGACTCTCTCCTCAGGAGCCTGGCCGCAGAACTCAAGAAGCTGACTAGCCGAGTCCAGGGTGTTGAAGGAAACAAAGGTATCGAAGGACTGAATTCGAGGACCTTTGCACTCAGCCTGATGTCGAACTACCCGAGGGGTACAAACCTCCCATGTTCGAGATGTTTGATGGCACAGGGGATCCCAGAGTCCATTTGAGGACATACTGCGACAAGCTGGTCAGAGTCGAAAGGGATGAAAAGATCCGCATGAAGCTCTTTATGAGAAGTCTGAAAGGAGATGCTCTATCTTGGTACATTAGCCAAGACCCCAAGAAGTGGACAAGATACGTAGGTATGGTGTCCGATTTCATGGACAGGTTCAGATTCAATACGGAGAATGCGCTAGCTGTATTCTACATCTAGAATTTGAAGAAGAAACCTACAGAGACATTCTGCGAATATGCTACTCGTTAGAGGTCAGAGGCTGCTAAGGTCAGGTCGGCCTTAGAAGAAGAACAGATGAACAGGTTTTTTGTCCGAGCTCAGGACCCACAATATATGGTTGATGCTGATTGAGGGTCAGAAATTTTCCGACATTATAAAAGGGGAGAGGATGAGGAAGGCATTAAAAGTGGTATGGTCACCAACTTTGAGGCATTACAGGCCACCAACAAGGTTCTACAGTCTGGTGGCACGTCCAAGAAAAGGGATGTGATTGCCGTGATGGTTGCACAGAGAACAAAATCCCCAATAAAATACCAAACCTATCCATTACCCCTACTCACATATCAACCTACTCCAAACTACCAAGCACCCCCGCCCTCTTACCAAACTCCACCACCTACTTACCAATCATCTCCACCCCCCACATATCAACCTACCTCACCAAGATATTCCCAACCCACACCCGTCTACCAAGCCTATAATGCTCAGCCCTCTCACTATCAATCACCTCCCACCCGCCAAAACTTCCCTAGACCGCGACCTAACTTCGATTGTAGACCTCCCAAACAATACACCACCATCGCCGAACCGATCGACCAACTGTATGAAAGGCTCAAAGCTACTGGTTACGTCACCCCTATCCCTGCCATAACTCCAGAAAATCCTTCCCAATGGGTCAACCCAAACAAAACCTGTGCATACCATTCCGGCATGAAGGGGCATACCATTGATGAGTGCCGCTCTCTGAAGGATAAAATCCAAGCTTTAATTGACAACAAGATCATCGTGGCAAAGGAGCCTGCTCCTAATGTTCGCGACAACCCTCTACCTGACCACAAGGGTGGAGACGTTCACATGATCGAGATAGAAGATGATTGGGACCCCAAAGGGTCGATTGGATTGATTGCGGAGGGTGACGATCCAATGAAACCAACAGTCACTCTTAATCCGATTGTTGTCCAGATCTAGCCTTCTGGGGATGCTGAAGTGAATATGTCCATACCGCTTGAGCTTGAAACACCATCTTTTACAAAGACGCCAGGACCATTTGTGGTTAAGTTCGGATTCCCAAAAGCACCTGTGCCTTTGAAGTTGTTGTGTTACCTCCCAAAAAAAGGGTACCCATTCCTGTAGCAATGTCAGCCATAGCACCGTTCCATACGAAGTCCATTCCTTGGGATTACACCGCCGAGGTGAGAAGGAAAGGGAAAACCAAATCTGGAGAAGCAATTGCAACGCAGGGTATGACAAGAACCGACAGGGTTTATACTCTGGAGCATTTAGTTGAATCAAGTAAGCAGGCTTCTGGACGGCCTATTGAAACCGGGCCCGATGATCTCTGGAGGAAGATACAAGCAAAGGAGTACTCAGTCATCGATCAGTTAACAAGACGCTAGCCCAGATTTCCATCTTAGCTCTGTTACAAAGCTCCGATGCACATAAGAATGCCTTGATGAAGATACTGAGTGAGGCATATGTACCCAGCAACATAACTGGAGGAGAAATGGCGAACATGGTAGGGCAAGTGTTGGAGAGTCACAAAATCACTTTCCACGAAGATAAGCTGCCACCAGAAGGGCTAAGCCACAACAAAGCGTTGCACATCACTATGCAATGTGAAGATTATTTCATCACCAGGATTCTGATTGATGGAGGGTCCAGCCTCAATATCTGTCCATTGGTGACTCTTAGAACATTGGGAAAGAGCTTGCATGAGATCAAGGATGGGCCTATCAACGTCAAAGCTTTTGATGGTTCCTAAAGGTCCACTATTGGGGAAATCAGTTTGCGTCTGCAAATGGGACCGACTTGGTTCGACATTGATTTTCGGGTGATAGATATCCCAACATCTTACAACTTCCTATTGGGACGACCTTGGATTCACGCCACTGGAGCTGTAGCATCAACCCTGCACCAGGTAGTAATGTTTGAGTAGAATCACCAAGAGGTGATTATTCATGGCGACGGTAGTAATCCCATATACAGTCGTCAGACCATCCCAGAAATCGGAGGAAGAAGGAAGATAGGCGGGAAAACTTACCATCATATTGAGCGAGGAAACGCCGTAGACAAGGATAAATGGTGGGATAACAAGATTGAAAGCATATTGAATTGGTGTGGATACGAACCTGGCAAGGGGCTCGGCAAAGACCTCCAGGGAATCGCCAAACCTATCAAGCTGAAGATACACGGTACCACTTTTGGTTTGGGATATGAGTATACCTGGAAAGAGTTTAGTGAATGGTCGCCACCATGGCACGACCCTTACTACCCATTGGAGCATCCAATACCTCGCCTGGAGCAGACTTTTCAACCAGCCGAGGTTATCTATGGGTCAGAAGAAGAGGAAGCATTAGCAGCGATGAGGAACTTGTTCCTAGAAGATGATGATACGGACTGTTGTGTCATTTTCGAGGAGGGGGGGGGGGGGAAGACCCTTCCGTGCAAGCCGTGAGCCGAGGAGCACGCCTCAACAATTGGTCCATCAGAACCACCAGGGCCCGGAAAACTTCGGGGTAGCAAGGCTGAACAAAGCACCATGCATCATCTTTATTTTTCGCTAGTTGACTTTTTTTCCCGCATTTTAACTTCGAAATAAGAGCTCCAATGTTCAAATCAATTACGAATTTCATCAAAGCATTTTAGTTTCTTATAAATCTTGCTCTTATGACTTTTTATCATTTACTTTTTATTTTACACAGCATTACTATTACTGATCTTGATGAACCGACAATTGTGACAAGTAACGAGACAATGCAACAAACAGACATAGACTCAGAAGAGGTCGTTAAAGAGGTCGAGGACTTTGAGAATAGGCCTAAGTCTAACTTGGACGAAACTGAGGTTATCAACTTGGGGGATACAGAGAATGTCGAGGAAACGCGCATTAGTGTTCACCTGTCACCATCAGAAAAGGAAGACTACATGGAATTCCTTAGGGAATATGAGGACATATTCGCCTGGTCGTACGATGGTATGACTGGTCTCACTACATCGATTGTAGCTCACAAACTGCCAACAGATCCGATATGTCCGCCGGTAAAGCAGAAGCTCAGAAAATTCAAACCTGACATGAGTTTGAAAATCAAGGAAGAAATCACTAAGCAAGTCAAAGCCAAGGTTCTCAGGGTAGTGGAATACCCAACATGGTTAGCCAATATTGTGCTAGTACCGAAGAAGGACGGGAAGGTCAGAATCTATGTCGACTACCGGGATCTCAGCCGGGCCAGTCCAAAGGATGACTTCCCCTTGCCGAACATACGCATTCTGATTGACAACTGCGCCAAGCACGAGCTGCAGTCATTCATTGATTGTTTTGCTGGGTATCATCTGATATGGATGGACGAAGAAGACGCGGAAAAAACAGCTTTCATTACGCCATGGGGGATGTATTGTTACAAGATGATGCCGTTTGGATTAAAGAATGCTGGGGCAACCTACATGAGGGCCATGACTACTATTTTTCATGACATGATACACAAAGAGATCGAGGTGTATGTAGATGATGTCATCATCAAATCCACAAAAGCTACTGACCACATGGAAGATCTGAGAAAGTTCTTCAACAGATTAGGAAGGTACAATCTGAAGCTGAATCCCGCCAATGTGCATTCGGGGTTCCTGCCGGAAAACTGCTTGGGTTCATCGTAAGTCGACGAGGAATAGAACTGGATCCGTCAAAGGTTAAGGCCATTCGAGAACTGCCACCGCCAAAGAACAAGAGAGAGGTTATGAGTTTCTTGGGAAGACTCAACTACATCAGTTGTTTTATAGCTCAGTCCACTGTCATTTGTGAGCCAATCTTTAAGATGCTGAAGAAGGACGCCACCACCAAATGGACTGATGATTGTCAGAAAGCCTTCGATAGAATCAAGGAATACCTATCAACGCCGTCAGTTCTAGTTCCGCCCGAACTAGGTAGACCGTTGTTGCTCTACCTTGCAGTATTGGATGGGGCATTCGGTTGTGTTTTGGGACAACATGACGAAACGGGGAGAAAAGATCAAGCCATCTACTATCTCAGCAAGAAGTTCACCCCGTACGAGGCCCGATATTCTCTATTAGAGCGCATCTGTTGTGCTCTGACTTGGCTAGCCCAAAAGTTGAGGCATTAGTTCTGTGCCTGTACCACTTATCTCATATCGAGAATGGATCCGCTGAATTACATCTTCCAGAAGCCCATGCCCACGGGCAAGCTAGCCAAGTGGCAAATCCTGCTGAGTGAATTCGACATTGTTTACGTGAATCGGAAGGCAATTAAAGGACAAGCACTGGCAGATCATCTTGCCGAATATCCTGTGGACGGAGAATACGAGCCTCTAAAGTCATATTTTCCTGACGAAGAGGTCTCTTTCAGAGGAGAAGATATCGCAAAATCCTATGATGGCTGGAGAATGTTTTTCGACGGAGCAGCTAATTTCAAAGGAGTTGGCATAGGAGCAGATCTAGTATCAGAAACAGGTCAGCATTATCCGGTGTCTGCCAAGCTTGGGTCCCCGTGCACCAACAACATGGCCGAATACGAAGCCTACATCTTAGGGCTCAAGCTGGCCATTGATATGAACATTCAGGAGTTACTAGTGATCGGGGATTCAGATTTGCTCATACATCAGGTCCGAGAAGAATGGGCAACCAAGAACTCCAAGATACTCCCTTATCTGCATCATGTACAGGAGTTAAGGAAGAGGTTTACAAAGACAGAATTCCAGCATGTTCCCAGAGTCCAGAATGAGTTTGCCGACACATTGGCTACCCTATCATCTATGATTCAGCATCCAGATAAGAACTTCATTGATCCCATTCCAGTAAAGAGATCCAGCTTACTGTGCTCATGTCGAGGAAGAAGCAGATGGAAAACCCTGGTTTCACGATATCAAGGAATATTCGGCAACAGAAGAATATCCCGAACTTGCAAACGCTACTCAGAAGCGCACACTGCGAAGGTTATCCAATCACTTCTTTCACAGCGCAGGAATCCTGTATAGGAGGACTCCCGATTTGGGATTAATAAGGTGTGTCGAAGCAAAGGAAGCATCTAGGCTATTAGAAGAGGTTCATGTAGGGACCTGTGGTCCACATATGAATGGTTTTGTCTTAGCAAAGAAGATACTCCGGGCAGGATATTTTTTGATGACTATAGAAACAGACTGTATCCAGTATGTCCAAAAGTGCCATTGCTGTCAGATACTTGCGGACATGATAAAAGTGCCTCCAAACGAGCTTACTGCAACAAGCTCGCCATGGCCGTTCACCGCTTGGGGAATGGATGTTATCGGACCTATCGAGCCTGCCGCATCAAACGGGCACAGGTTCATTCTAGTGCCAATTGATTATTTCACCAAATAGATTGAAGCAGCATCATATAAGGTAGTGACCAAGAAAGTTGTGGCAGACTTTGTCCGCGACCGCATCGTTTGCCGGTTCGGCATCCTAGAGTCAATCATTACTGATAATGGTTCCAATCTCAACAGTGACCTGATGAAAGCAATGTGTGAAACATTCAAGATTAAACACAAGAATTCTACAGCCTACAGACCTCAGATGAATGGAGCTATAGAAGCAGCCAATAAGAACATTAAGAAGATACTAAGGAAGATGATAGAGAAACACAAGTAGTGGCACGAAAAGCTATCGTTTGCTCTATTGGATACCGTATCACAGTTCGCACATCAACCGGAGCAACTCCATATTTGTTGGTTTATGGTACAGAGGCAGTCATTCCCACCGAGGTGGAGATTCCCTCCTTGAGGATCATACAGGAAGCGGAACTTGACGACGTAGAATGGGTAAAAAGCCGCTACGAACAACTAGCTCTAATTGATGGCAAAAGAATGAATGCAGTTTGCCGTGGTCAACTATATCAGAACAGGATGTCCAGAGCCTTCAACAAAAGAGTCAAGCCGAGACAATTCACGCCAAGGCAGTTGGTGTTGAAGAAAATTTTCCCGCATCAAGATGAAGCTAAGGGGATGTTCTCTCCTAACCGGCAGGGCCCGTACATGGTTCACCGGGTTCTAACAGGAGGAGCCCTCATACTTGCGGAAATGGATGGAGAAGTCTGGCCAAAGCCAATTAATTCAGATGCAGTCAAGCGTTACTATGTGTAATCTTTATGCTTTCCTATATGATGTAATTTGAACTACGACTGACGTGATTCCCGTTTAAGAGGGGATACATAGGCAGCCTTATGGGTTCGGTCACAATTCAATAAAATTTTCATTTCCCCCCGCAATTGGAAACTGGGGCAGAAAATTCCGAAGTAACTTCAGCCGATCACCGCAAGCAGCCGTCGGAAGCAGCAGCCCAGCAAATTGGGGCAGAATTTTGAGGAGGACCTCAAAATTCCGTAACAAGAGAGGTTGCAATGTCTTGGACCACGTCTCAATCGTTGGTTCATCTAAAGAAAACTATTTTTTTATTATGCATTTATGCTATATTTTACTAAATCATGCATGTTTGTCACCAAAATTGCTCTGTTTAGCAACGCTACCCCAAGGATACCCACAGTATCACCAAAAACAGAGCCAAGAAGGACAAGAAAAGGCAGCGCGGACACGAACTAACCATTCCCCTTGCAAAACACACGATTTTTCTTTGGATGCAGGCACCCAAGTCGCAAAATCATATATTATACACTCGTGCTGTTAAGGAATACAACTCTCAGAACTGTCACCTCTGTTCACAGTCGCTATCCGCATAAAATATCTCCAGCAGCCACAATATCACAATCGGCTATCAGCTACCAGCTAAGAATTGTTATTACTATTCGTCTTTCATCTCTTGCATAAGGCTACCATTCTGCCTTCCGAGGTTAAGCTCTACCTCCATCTGCATTTCTTTCATTGCATAAGGCTACCTTTCTTCCGAGACTAAGCACTGTCTCCATCTGCATTCTCCTGAATTGCATAAGGCTACCTTTCTGCCTTTCGAGACTAAGCACTGTCTCCATCTGCATTCTCTTGCATTGCATAAGGCTACCTTTCTGCCTTCCGAGACTAAGCTCTGTCTCCATCCTACATTTTCCGCATTGCATAAGGCTACTATTCCGCCTTCCGAGGTTAAGCTTTACCTCCATCTGCATGGATGAAATATCGCCACCTTCATCTAAATCCTGCATCGGCTGAAAGATCGCCACCTTTATTTAAATCCTGCATCGGATGAAATATCGCCACCTTTATTTAAATTCTGCATGGCTAAAATATCGCCACCTTCATCTAAGTACGGCATCGGCTGAAATATCGCCACTTTTATTGACATCTGCATGGCTGAAAGATCGACACCTTTATTTAAATCCTGCATCGGCTGAAATATCGCCACCTTTATTCAAATCCTGCACCGGCTGAAAGATCGCCACTTCATTTATATCATGCATTGGCTGAAAGATCGCCACTTTATTTACTTCTTGCATGGCTGAAATATCGCCACTTTATTTAGATTTTGCATGGGCTGAAAGATCGCCACCTTCTGCATTTCATGGGCTGAAAGATCGCCGAATTGTCCAAAGGCGTCATTGTTTGGAGGCACCATTTTCATAGCCCAAGAACGCTATGCCATGGCCTGAGGACCCCACTTTTATATTTCGCATATCATTATTCAAAGGCATTATGGTTCGAAGGCATCATCCTTATGGCTCGAGAACATCATTTCATAGCCTGCGAATCCTTTATTATACGCTTCATGGCCCAGGATGTCATGGTCTAAGGACATCATCCAAATCGTTCGAAGACAACATTTATGGTCCAATTAGAACTTGCATCACGTTTAAATTTATGCACAATACATGTTGGTATTATTCATTTGCAGGTACTCCGGCTATCAACAGTCGTCTCAGCAGGAGCAATCCCGCACCAGTTCCCGCAGTCTATCAGGCTTCAACCACCTTTCTCAATCTAAACATCGCGTCCGTTCTTTTCAAAAACCTCCATCGGCATATTCCGCCAATGGAACCTGAACTACATATGGCCTGATTCCTGTAAGACCAGGGATATGTAGGCAGCTCAGGAACCAGAGCTCGGTCAAGACTTTTCAAATCGTTTCCTTCGGTCAAAATTGGCCATCATATCTTTACCCGACAACTCTTTCATTCCTTCTCGGGTAAAGAGGGGCAGCTGTTGATACCCAATTTTTCCCTATGTATTTTTTTTACTCAAAATGCTTTCAAAATAGCATGTGTATGCATGCCTAAGAGTGTTGATATTTTTCCCTAATTTTTAAGATTTTTAAAATCAATTTATTGTCTATTTCTAGCAGTACAAAATCCAATAATTGCTCCCATGATTATCATTTCGGGAATAATTTATTTATATTCTCATATTTACACCAAAATATAATTAAGGTGATTTTTTTTTGCATATTTTTATATAAATTTAATTGGCATTTTAAAGCTAAATTGCGTATAATTGCAATTGTAGCCTACTTTACAATTAATAGCATTTTATAATTACAAAATCATTCCCAGAATTTTTAGATTAATGATTATATATTATTAATTAGTTCACTGTTTTAAATTTATTTTTAAAATCTGTTTAATTATTTTATAAAAATTAAAAGGGGAGAAATTGGTTATTTAATACATAGCCATTTCCAATTGCAATTGTAGCCTCAATTGACCCCAATTCCACCCCAGTATTAAACGACCCAATTTTGATTTTGACCCGACCCCTTAGCCCTATTTCTTAAACCCGTCCGGTTCTCTTTAAATCCTGGCCGCTGATCGTTTTGATCAACGGCTGTAACTCGTTCTTTCCTTTTTTAATCCCATAACCCCTCTAACCCTAACTCATTTGCACAAAGGCGCCGCCTCTAAACTCCCTTCATCTCCCAAAAACCTCTCTAGCCCTCCAAAACCCTAACCCTATTCCACCGATCTCTGTCTCACTTCCACCGGAATCGATGGCACCCTGGCCATGGATGGCCTGTGCTCCCTCTCCCTCACCATCAGCTTGAGTTACTCGAAGTTTGGAGGCCTGACTTCCACGGTTTCCTTTAGATCTATCTCAGATCTGCAAGATCTATGGCCTCTACAGCCATTTTTCGGCGTGATCAAGGCAATATGAGTCTCTTCGACTCAGGATCCGACTTTCCTCAAGAACTTCTCATTCTAGGGTCTTCTCTGCCATTTTTAATCCTTCTAAGGTTCTATACTCGTTCATTTCTTTTAGATCTGTGACATGCTTGGTCCTTACTTGACGTTTTAAGGGTTTTCCCCAAATTTTCTTTCTCAAAACTGTTCAAATCCAATTTTTAGGGTTTCTGAAAAAAGCTTCTTTAAAATGTTTTCTAACTCTCTTGGTCTCTCTTATGTGTTTTTATACTCGCTTGTTTATTTTTTAGTATGCTCAAGTTTGATTTCTTATTTCGATTTTGCAAGATATTTTTGTTGTTCCTTGTTCACATGTTAACTACGTTGTTTGTCCTTTACTCTTTGCCATGTGTTCGTGCTCTTTGATTTTGTTTCACTTCACTGAGTTTTGTTGGTATTCCTGCTTAGTATTTCTCTTACCTGCTTTGTTTAAACTTCTAAGATCTGTTTTGAATTCCAAGATTTTCTGAAGCATGCCTTTGAATCAATGTGTTTGCTATCGCGTATGTTTGCCTCTCTCAATGATTTCTCACCTCTGATTCTATTTGAAACCCTAAAATTTGGGGGTTTCTCTTTGGGTAGATGGCACTAGGGTTTCACTTTTGAACCCTAGGTTTCCAAACTCACGGTGAGCCTGTAATCGAACTCAAATCCTACATGCCCGTGGTTCTGAAACTTTTATTATTAGACTCTTCTTTTGTTTAAACTGTATGCTTTATATATGAGGAAAACTTCCCTTTCAAGAGATTTAATCAAGAATTGATTTTTGAAATCCCTTTAATCTTGCTAGTGATTCATCACTGATTTCTTTCGATTGAATCCCTTTTACCCTACTGGCTGTTTATTTTGATCCTTTTGTGTAAAAATCCTAGGCTTGTGATGTTTTCCTAAAATACTTGGTCTTGTGTATCTCTTCTGTGATTCTGTACCAACGTTTGAATTATTCTTTCCTTAATTACCAACTATGTACTTGACCCTATTTGTGCACTACATGGTTTCCTTACCTTAATCAAGCCTTAGTAAATTGATTTTTTCCTTTTTATTCCATCTCGATTAGCCGTTTGACCTAGACCCCTTAATTAAAGGAGTCTACTTGTCTTAATTGATACTAATTGATTGGTTTCTATGTTTGTGCACTCTTTGCCTGCGTTACTTATTTTCAAAAAACTATATAAGGACCTAGTCCTCCCTCTTCCTATGATCAGTCAATTTTCTCATCATCAGAAAGACACGAAATTACACTCACACACTGAAACACATTTTCTTGCAATATTGTCTTCTAATCCTGCTTAGTTTGAGATCTCTTTGGAACTGCTGTTCAGAACTTGGCTCTATCAAGGCTACTTTTGCTTGCTTATTTTCTCTGAAACCGGTATGTCTTTTATTAATATCTTCTGCCTCACCCCCTACGTGTTCCCTTTGCAGCTTCAGCCTTTTTGTTTACTTTACTGCTCATGATCTGCAATTTGTGTTAAATATTTCCCTTCTTTGCTTCTGTTTCTATTATGAATCCCCTACCCCCTATTCCTTTCTATGTGCTAAGTTAAGCTTTTAGTCTGACAGTATTCTAATTACTGCTCAGGCCATAGCTTGATCCACAATGAATCCTAACTCTCAATGCTTGACAAGCAGGCTGGTCAAGTCTGCCTCTCTCTTATGAGCCTTGCTTTGGGACCCTGAGTTCCCTCTGAACATGGACATCTGAGAGCTGGCCTTTCCACACCGCACTATGTTCTTGATTCTGAAATGATTTTTGGGTGTAAGCACTGCTCGGAGTCCCTTTGAGACTCTTGGGAACTTTGACACACTCCAAATATGAGAAGGTCTTTTGGATATCTGATCCTGGAAAGATGGTTTATCTCATATTGTTGGACTTTGAGTCTGAATTAGGATGATTAGATGTTGCTGTAACCGTTGATGTAATTTTTTTTACTTTCTTTTTGATTCATTCGGTCTGTAATGTCTTTGTAATAACTATTGGGGATGGATAGTTGATGTTCTAAACGTCAATACCACACAAGGGGGGGGGGGGTGATTTGTGTGGTACCCAATTTTCGCTCTAGAAGAACCTGGTTCTTCTAGGTGTTCTAACTATTGCAATTTGCGGAATAATAAATGCATAAACTAAAGAACACAGAGATTTTTACGTGGAAAACACCTGGCTCAAAAGGTGAAAAAACCAAGACCTACTACTCAGTAGGATTTTCCCAAACTTCCACTAAAATCACTGAGCCAAAACAGCATTTACAAAAACTCTTTGTAAACCTAAGGCTTAACTCTAATCCCAGTGTGGCACACAGCCTCAACTGTTGCGACACTTTCAAGTTAACTCTAACTTGAATACTCAAAGTACCTAATACAATTGCTTCTAAATAAGCTGAAAGGTACAAACAGAAATTCCTACTACAATTGATCTAGAATAAGAATAAACACAATGGAATTGGTTCTTCTCTCTCGTTCAAGTAGCTTCAGGAGTGCACACTTATATCTAACATATATTGCTTTCAAAACAGACATGCTCTTTGGCTCTCAATTATGTTTTACTTATGCGTATGTGCAATACCTGTAAAAGAGAAGTAACTCAGTTATTTATTGAGTTAGTAATTAGAGTTTGATTGAGACTCTATTGCTTATCCTTAGACGATTTTGAGTCCTTGACCAATACAAACTCCAACCCTTATCCTAGATTAGGATTGTGTTCTCTCCTCATAAGGAGACTGTTCTCCTTATCCCAACTGCAATCTTTTCAATTTAGTTTAGAAGATATTGTTGCGTGATCTCTACGGTATATCTTCCTCACGTGCATCTCATATGCAATGGTTGATAAACACTGTGTTTCAGTAGATGGACCAGGTCCATTACTGAGTTCATTTGTCAATCTTCAAAACTTCAACTGAACTTGGGCCTACAAATTCCCCCTTTTGATGATGACAAACTCTGTGCTTTTACTGATCATAGAACCTGCGGAACTCAGCTGAAATATCAACACTTAAAGTTTTAACTTATCATTAAGGGCCAGATTTAATTAGGTCATAAACATCACTGTTCAGGTAATAAAGTTTAAGCACAATATCTTTCCCCTTTTGGCATCATGGAAAAATTGCATAAATAATGTGAATCCCAGAATATTAATTAGTACTCATGGCCACTGGGGCAACTGCAAGTGAAAGCATGCTTTAGTTAATCAAAAATCATCTTGACAAAAAATAACTATAATGATCATAATTAACATAAAGCAAGAGAAATGCACATTGTCGTTGATAAGCAGTGCTTCTACATAACAGTCCACAAAAAGAAAGAACAAATACTACCAACCATGAGCAAAAACAAAAGAAAGTCCCGAATCTGGGTCACTGGGGGGGTTTGCTAGACTGGTTTAGAACAGGACAAGGAAACCTAAGGCTTTGAGGAGCTAGAGGATTGGGTTTGTAGCAGATTAAGCATGGTTTGGAGCATTCCTTCACTCTTTTCTTTTTCCTTTGCAAGCTCAGCTCTTAACCCATTCCTCTCTTCTTCAAGTTCAACAACTCGAGCTTGAAGCCTTGCAATCTTAGCATCCTTTGTCCCTACGTCCTGAACCAAAGCTCTGACCTTGCTATTTAGTGGAGTCTTCACTGATGAACCAGGTTCAATAGGGCCTACACTGAGGATATAATCACAGGCCTGAAGAGTCTTGATGCCAAAATGCTCTTGGCTGGAAGCCATCCCCCATTTCTTCAAGGGAACGTTCAGCTTGTCCAGCACAACTGTCAGAATAAACCCATAAGGTATGGCATGAGCCATTGAACCATTGAGAACCCTGTCTAGCAGCTTAACTATGAAAGCAGGCCAGTTGATCTGTTTTCCTTCCACCAAGCACTGAATGAGGACCAGGTCCATGTAGTTTGCTGTGTGCCTCCTTTCCTGTCTAGGCAGCAGGCATTTGTTTACAAATTCAAAGAGCACTTTATGCTCTGGCCTCATCTCACTCTTTTGAACAGCCCTTGCTTCAGGAACCTCCTCAAATTCTGTAGTGTCACAGAAGTTCCTAGTGATTAGAAGTTCAGTAGGCAGACCATCTAGGCAAGGCCACTTTTGCCTTGTGTAATCATTATAGCCCTCAATTGGAATGTTCAGGATTCTACCCAACTTAGGTGCATCAAATTTCACCTTCACCCCCTTCACTATACTGGTTACCAGCCCATTCTGCACAGTCCCATTAGCCATGAATTCAACAAGTTCTTTTCTGGTCAATCTTCCATCCATCTGAAGGACCATGTACTTCCATCCTTGTGCCTCCAGTGAAGTCAACAATCTTACCATGCCTGGCTCCTCCAAGTCTTTGAGCAATCTACCTTTCAGAATTTTTCGTTTGCCAAAATTGACAAACCTATCTTGTTCCTGTTCTGACTCTTCTTCTCCTTCTTCTTCACTCCACTCTTCATCCTCTTCTTCCTCAACTTGCACTTGTTTTCCCTTTGCAGTTGACCTAGTTCTTTTAGCTAGAGAGGATTCAGCAGGTACAGACTTGGAGGGCTTCTTTGCAAAAGACCTGGTTCTCTTTGATTTGGCAGTGGGAACTTCTACAGTCGTACTTCTCTCTTGATGGACCAGTTCCATCTCTTCCTCTTCCTCTTCTACAGCAGCCTCAGAACTTTCAACCATTTTTGCTTTTCCCTTTTCTTTCTTCTTTTTCTTACTCTCCTCTAGTGCCTTTTGCAGTTCTGCTTCACTTTGCCTCACCCTACTTCTTGTGGCTCTACCCCTAGGTGCAGCAGACTTAGGTGATGAAACTTCGCTCTTCTTAGTTGGTTTGGACGCAACAGGGGTCCTTTGTGAGGAGGCCTTGCGTTTCTTTGGATCATAACTGGCTTCAACTTTCTTTAGCATATCTGCCAAAGTCTCCTCCACAGATGAACCAGGTTCATCTGGTTGTTCACTCAAATTTATCAGACCCTCAGCAGCTTCACCTGACCCATTTCCCCCTGACTTCATGCTTCCCTCTTCTCCACTACCACGAATAGCTAAAACTTTCCCTTTCTTTTTCTTTCTTATTTTACTAGATTCAGCCCCTTCAACATTTTTAGCAGTCCCTACCAGAACAAACCTATTATCCTCCCTTTCTAATACATCAGAAAACAATAAGCAAGTGTTTACCTCTCTTGGGGTTTCTTGACTCTTGTCAGTGTCAGAAGACCCAGGTTCTTCTCCTTCACTGGCAGAGATAAATTTCTCAGATTCAGAGCTTGAGTCGCTTTCTTTGATTTTAACTTCCTTCCTTTGACTAGCCTGTAGTTTTTCGTTCAAGACTTTCCTCAAAGAACCAGATGCAACTGTTTTTCTAGCTAACATTTTCTGGCGACGAAATTTGGGTTTTGGGGGTTCACTAGGAGGAGTTGAAGATGAGGTGTTGGGGGAGACTGGTGGTGGAGTTCCGGGGTTGTCTTGGGGATTAGTCATGGCGGAGAATTTCTAGGGATTTTGGGCACTTTTGGAGAAGAAGGCAGATGATCAGAAATTTTAGAATTAGAGTGACGGTTATGAGTGATTTGGTGGGTTTTTAAAGAGAGGTCATGATTAGGGCAGTAATGGCAGCCTTTTCAGAGGTCAAGTAGGAGTCTAATCAAGTTCGAGTTCCGGTCTCCTAAGTGATTAATGAAAATCGCTAGATTTTAGGGAAGAGACCCGTTATAGTTAAACTCCTAGTTTAATGAAACTGGTTCAATTGCTCAACGGATAAAATTTTCTGGACGTTTGGTGTAACAAGGACTTGTGCTCATGATTAATAATTTCATCTTTCTAATTGTGCAATGTTTAGAAACATACCTGAACTTTCTCATGAGCATATATTGATGAACTAGGTTCTTCAAGTAGAACTTCTCTTGATTATGCCTCAAATGTCAGAATAGAAAACATTGTAAGAGATCAGTGAGTCATATAAACACATGTCACATGAGTATACTAGTCAAAGTATGAGACTGAGTAAGAATTAGTCTAGATATTTACATGAATTAAGAATTCCTAACCAAATATTTTTTTTCATTTTTTTTTCATTTTTTTCATATATTTTTCATTGTGCATTCTGAACTGGACCTTTTAGGTGATCTTAATCATCCCTAATTCCAACCTGTTCCTTTCAAAGTTTTCTCTACTTAATGCCTTACTGAAGATGTCAGCTATTTGCTTATCAGTAGCACAAAATTCTATGGAGATTAACCCTTTCTCATAGTTATCTCTTAAGAAGTGGTGCCTAACATCTATGTGCTTAGTCCTTTTATGATGAACAGGATTCTTTGTCATACTTATAGCACTAGTGTTATCACAGAATATTGGTATGCACCCCACTTCAATTCCAAAATCTACCAGTTGTCGCTTAATCCACAGCACTTGAGCACAACAT
>NW_017674952.1:0-3152 GCF_001879085.1 Nicotiana attenuata
AAACACACACACACACAAACAACAACACACACACACACACACACACACACACACACACACACATATATATATAGAATAAAAAGACATGGCAAAAATGAAGCATTTACAGCTGCCCCTCTTTGCTCGAGAACATGAAGGGTTTTCGTGCAAAGACAAGTGAATGCCATAGCTAATTTTTGCTCACATATCACTCCAAGGGAAGCAAATTTTGAAAAATAGTGACCGAACCTTGCTTCTGAGGTTGCCTACATATCCTTGGCTGTAAAGGAATCAGGTCAGTGTAGTTCTGGAAAAATTTGGTAGCTGGGACTACCAGACACTGGAGTTAAGACTGCTGGTGCTGCTGCTGTTGCTGTTACTCTTACCGTTACTGCTTCTTACATCAAAAGAAAAAGAGAAGAGCACTACATATGTCTGCAAATTAAGAGTACAAAATTCCTATCTACGTGTCTTCTGGAGTCAAATCTTGATTCTTGACTTGCTCTCTTGTGTTGACCTTAGACTGGATCTTGATTCTCTTTAAAGAAGAGATTATGACTCAATCTCGGTTGCTTGCTTTCTGGATTAGAATTTTGAGAAAATAAAACTTGAGAAGTTGCGTTGCCGACACATTATCAAAGCTAACTCCGACTATCGTGTGATCGAAGGACTTCTTTCTTCTGATGAGAAAATGAAACTGCAAGCTTTAATCGTCACTTGGGCTGTGCGGCAGAGCCTGCGAAGCCATCAAAGACGAACAAAACGAACAAAAATTTTCTGCCGCAGTCTGGCACTAGGAAAATTTTGTGAGTTATTAGAGAAAGCTACAAACTATTTAATTTATTGAAATAAGGAAAAAACAGTAATATAAACTAGCTATGTGAGGATACGCAACCACAGGGTAGCACCCTGTGTTACCAAAGGCAGTGGAATTATAACACAGTATCCTATATTACTGAAAGGAAACGTAGCCAGGGGTAGGAGCCTTGTACCACTAGGAAGGAATGTAATTATGGGTTGGTATCCTTGTATTACTGATAAAGTGTTGAATCCCCTAGGCGAAACGGTTCTACCTGAGTTAAGCTACATAAAACAACCTGAGCGAAGAGTACTTCTACTCGAAACTATGAGCTGGATCCCCCTAGGCGAAAGGATTCTACCTGATTTAAGCTGTGTAAAACACCCTGAGTGAAGAGTACTTCTACTCGGAACTATGAGCTGGATCCCCCTAGGCGAAATGATTCTACCTAGGTTAAGCTGTGTAAAACACCCTGAGTGAAGAGTACTTCTACTCGGAACTATGAGCTGGATCCCCCTAGGCGAAATGATTCTACCTGGGTTAAGCTGTGTAAAACACCCTGAGTGAAGAGTACTTCTACTCGAAACTATGAGCTGGATCCCCCTAGGCGAAATGATTCTACCTGAGTTAAGCTACGAAAATGGGAGGTGTGAACAATAGTGATGCATGCTGAAAAGAGAAAAAATGGAGATTTTAAGAAGTTTACGTTTGGTGACGTTCATCTGTTAGAATTTCCATTCTGCACCCCTTTGTTCCTGCTTCAAACAAAGAAAGATTTATGAGTTTTCAAAGTGGTGGTTGGTTTGTGGCCTTGATCCCTTGATGCCTTGAGTAGTTTGATTCACGGCCACTGCTGTCGAAGAACCGATTCTGTCAGCGTGGTACCGAGATGCTCGGCTGCTCTGTATCATTTTCTAGAGACCTTGGATTTACATTATTTCCCCCAACTGTTTCATACCCAGATGTCCATGGTACCACTACCCTTGTCTCTAAGGCAATGCATTTTTTCTTTAAAGTCAAACTCAGTTGTCTTGCTCCCAGTATTAGTTTGTGTCCGTAGTGCTTATCAACTTTCTCATGAAGCAGGTCCTGCTCATGCGACTTTTTAGTTTCTTTAAAACACTTTGTTTGCTTTATCAAATGAGATCTCAGATGGATTCGTGCCTTCGCCAATGCCATATATGCCCCAAATTGTGCTCGATATCACGGGGGAATTGTAGCTAGTTTCGCAGCCATTTCTTTGTTTTGCTTTTGATGCAGGATTAGACCAAAAGGGACTCAAAGAAAAATTATGGTAAAAACGAAATAATAATTGAAAGTCTGTCTAATTCTCAAAATCCGCCGCAAACGTTCATCTTGAATTTGTCTTGGTTGTGCTCATGCCGGAGAATCAAAGACCCTCATTCGGCTAGTAGCGCCTTTTGCAGGTTTTCGCTAACTAACCTCTCTCATTTCTCTACTAACCGTCGCCTTATGGTGCCCATACGGGTTTTCACCAATAAGACTCTCTCATTTCTCTGCTCACTGTCGCCTTATAGTGCCCGTACGGGTTTTCGTAAGACTCTCTCATTTCTTTTTCTCTCTTTTTTTTCTTCTTCTTCTTCTTTTTTTTTGAATAAGATACTGCAGGAGGGAGGTTAACCAACGCCTTTGGCATGGGGACTTCAAACATTCTCAAAAAAAAACATCGATCAGAAGTTCTTGAAAGGTAAAAAGGCGAAATGAACCTTGAATTGAATTACAACTTTTGGAACCGTTTTACAGGAAAACCATGAAATAAACAAACTTCTGCCCCAGTTTTGGAGTATTGGGAATATGGATTTTTGTTCTGATGGAGCCGAACCCAGGGTAAGGCTGCCTACGTATCCTTTCGGAATCAGGTCGGACGTAGTTCAATGACTCAGAGATTTGTTGTTTTGGATTTTTTACAAGTACACATATTCTAAAAAGTGAGAAACAAGGAAGACAAATACTGCCCAAAAAGGATTAACAAAAGGGTGACACCTATTCGGAATAGCTAGCAAATGATAGCCTTTGTCACTTCGATTTGAGAAAATAAATGCGTGAAAATTCTACAGTGGGTATATATCAGACATAATATCTTTTGATTGCATCTGCATTAATAGTCATGTCTGGTACCCGTCCTTTTCATCTACCAAGTGCAAGGCCCCTTTTGGTAACACTTTCTTGATGATGTAAGGTCCTTGCCAGTTCAGGGCGAACTTTCCTTTAGCTTCTACCTGGTGCGGAAGGATGCGTTTCAAAACCAGCTGGCCTACCTCAAATCGCCTTGGGCGCACTTTCTTATTGTAAGCGCGTGCCATTCTTTGCTTGATATAACTGGCCGAAACGACACTACTGCTAGCCGTTTTTT
>NW_017674952.1:4905-11835 GCF_001879085.1 Nicotiana attenuata
ATATGAGGTGAGTAGTGTAGGCCAAAAGATAATGTCTCAGCTTCTGAGCGACCCAAGTCAAGGCACAACATGTTCTTTCTAAAAGGGTGTACTTAACCTCATAATTGGTGAACTTCTTGCTCAAATAATAGATTGCCTGTTCCTTTTTGCCTGTTGCATCATGTTGCCCCAGAACGCATCCAAAGGAATTATCCATCACCGATAGATATAAAAACAAAGGCCTACCAGGTTCAGGCGGGACCAATACAGGGGGTTTTGACAGATAATCTTTGATCCTGTCAAAAGCTTTTTGGCAATCGTCTGTCCACCTGATAGCGGCATCCTTTTTCAGCAACTTAAAGATGGGCTCGCACGTGGTTGTGAGCTGAGCAATGAACCTACTGATGTAGTTCAACCTCCCGAGCAAACTCATGACTTCCTTTTTGTTCTTCGGGGGTGGCAGATCTCGAATGGACTTTATCTTAGATGGATCCAATTCGACGCCTCTCCGGCTAACTATAAAACCGAGGAGTTTCCCAGACGGAACCCCAAATGCACACTTGGCTGGATTAAGCTTAAGGTCATACCTTCGAAGCCGTTCGAAGAACTTTTTCAAATCACACACGTGATCAGCTTGTGTCTTTGATTTTATGATAACATCATCGACATATACTTCAATCTCTTTGTGCATCATGTCGTGAAAAATGGTAGTCATGGCCCTCATGTAGGTTGCCCCTGCATTCTTTAAACCGAATGGCATGACCCTGTAACAATAAGTACCCCATGGCGTGGTGAACGCGGTCTTTTCTGCATCATCCTCATCCATTAGAATTTGGTGGTACCCGGCATAGCAATCCACGAATGATTGTATCTCATGTTTTGCGCAATTATCTACAAGAATGTGGATATTTGGCAAAGGAAAATTATCCTTTGGACTTGCTTTGTTCAGGTCCCTATAGTCGACACAAACTCTGGTTTTTCCATCCTTCTTTGGCACAGGCACAACATTTGCCACCCAGGTAGTGTATCGGACAGCTCAGACCACATTGGCGCTTAGTTGCTTCATTATTTCCTCTTTGATTTTGTCACTCACGTCTGTTTTAAATTTTCGTTGCTTTTGTTGGACTGGTGGAAAACCAGGATACGTAGGAAGCTTATGAACCACCAGATCAGCACTTAAACCCGGCATATCATCGTAAGACCAAGCAAACACATCTCTATATTCAAATAAAAGTTGAATCAAGGCATCTCTGGTTTTTTGTTCAGTGTGAATGCTTATCTTCGTTTCTCTAACTTCTTCAGGACTTCCGATATTAATCGGCTCAGTTTCATTGAGGTTTGGCTTAGGCTTGTTTTCAAATTGTTCCAACTCTCTTTTTATTTCCTCAACAACCTCATCTTCATCATATTCAACCTCTTGATGCATTATTTCGATATTAGACAGCTTTTTAAGATCTGGGCGTGAATTCCGCATGCATGTCATGTTATTAAAGCCGGCATTAACAAAACTGAAATGGAAATAAAATGACAGGAATTAGGAAAAGGAAAAGATAGAAAACTTAACAGGAAACTGAACTGCATTTCATTGAATTCGAAAGGATAGAAGGGTTAACATCAAAACAAAACAATCATACTGAGATGTTTGGATTACAACCCTGAAAATAACCCAAAAATACAAAAAAGAAGCTGCAAAAGCAAACTACCAAGACTCCTTCCTTGTGGGGAGAGGAGTTGCTTCCCAGTTGGTGAGCATGGTGTCTGGGTCAATTAGTTGCATATCGGCACGACTAGTGCCTTCACCAGCCTGGATCATATTCACTTCAGAAAACATCTCGCTGAGGCCATGGAAAATTTCATCAATGTTTGCATGCGCCGAGGAATTTTGACCCTCTCGGAGTAGTGGCTTGACAAAAGTGTAGAAAATATGAGGGATAGGCTGTTGCAAGACCCATCCATGCTTTTTGCGGTGTTTGGCTTTGTTTTCGTCTACTTGTGTTGGCTTGAAGCCCAATCCGAAAGTACCCTGGTTAACGAACGGAGAAATAGGCTCCGAAATTCCTTGCAATGATGCCCCCAAGCCTTTTCCTAGCTTATAACCTTGTCTCATCATAACTGCAGCCACCATTACAGATGTGGCGGAAAGACGAGGATGCAGAATAGGCTTTCCTTCCTCGACATGGTCCACAACAACCACTTCAAACGCCTGATAGACAATGGACTCACACCCTTCCTTGGCCTCAATACAGGGGATTAACGGGTCTTTATAAATGGAAGACTCGTCTTCTCCGTGAACAATAATTTCTTGCCTGTCATAGGTGGATGGCACAGCTCGGGCCGTATGGATCCATGGCCTTCCAAGAAGAAAGTTATAAGAAGTGGCCATGTCCACTACCTGGAAGACAATCTCAAAGTCAACTGGCCCAATCGTCATGGTGAGGTTGATCTCCCCAATGGTATCTCTTGCTGAGCCATCAAAAGCCCGGATGCGAACATTGCTGGGTCGGATTCTGTCTGTATCGATCTTCATGCTTTGCAAGGTAGAGAGAGGGCATACATCTACACTTGAGCCTCCATCAACCATGACTCGCTTTACATAATGACCCTCACATTTGACCATCAAGTTCAAAGCCCTATTGTGCCCGGCTCCCTCCTCGGGAAGTTCATCATCAGTAAAGGAGATTCTGTTCACCTCAAAAAATCTGTTGGCCATCTTCTCTAACTGATTCACTGTGGTTTCCTCTGAGATATGTGCCTCGTTCAGGACCTTGATTAGTACACAGGCATGCTCTTTGGAATGTAGGAGAAGAGATAGTAGAGAGATTTGAGCGGGAGTCTTTCTTAGTTGATCAATGATTGAGTAATCCTGAACATTCATCTTTTTCAAAAACTCTTCCGCATCTGCTTTAGCGACTGGCTTCTTTATTGGCAAATGGCCTTCTCTAATTTGCTTGGCCTTCCTCAACTCTTCTGGAGAGTAACATCTCCCTGATCGAGTAAAACCTCCAGTTTCCCCCACTTCCTCTATGATTTCCTTGCCTTTGTAGGTCATCACCGTTTTGTTGTAGTTCCAAGGAGTGGTTTTTGTGTTGTTACAGGGAGTTGCATGGCAGGTTTGATTACGATCGGCTCTGTTATACCTTTCGTACCTCCCTGCTTCTCCCTTTTGTCGGGATGGCCTCCAAGTACATATAACCTTGGGCTTGGAACACTAGAGTGAACTTCCAACCTCGAGATCTTTGGAACAAATAAAGTTGCCTTATTTGAGTTCTGGGCGCCTTTAACAATCAATGGCACGTCTCGGCTGGGACTTACTTCTAGACCTGCTCCTTCTTGAATTGCACCCACTGTCATTTCTGCTCGACCGACCGGCTTGTATTCTTGGTCTCGGCCAATCATTCCAACAAAATGAACATCATTGTGTGCTGGCAACGGATTATTTGTCACGTTAGGAGGGTCCTCGCCATTCGTCACTACAATCAGTTTTTCAGAAATTAGTCTCTCTTTGGCTCTTTTCAGAGTCCAACAGTCATCAGTGCTATGCCCTGGGGCACCGAGAATGCATATTCGCATTGAAATCCATGCGAATCGGGATGCATATGGTGGGGAGCGATGGGTCCAATTACGCCTATTTGCTTCAGCTTCTGGAATAGACTAGAATATGATTCAGCCAATAGAGTGAATTTTTCTACCGGCCTCTGCTCTCGACCATAATCCTGCCTGGGACGAGCATTGTAAGGTGCCCAAAAATTTTGCTGCTGAGGTCGGGGGGCCCTCGGAGCTGGTGCCCGTACCTGCTGATTGGGAGGCCGAGCATATGATTGAGCATTGAACACTGTATATTGTGGTGGGCCCACAGAGTATTGAGGAATCGGCGGGGGATAATAATGTTGAGGGTAGCTGGATTGCCCCTGCTGAAATTGCACATAAGGGTGCGATGCCCCTCTTTGAAACTCCCTAGATCCCGAAGCCATCATGGACCCTTCATCTCTCATCTTTCTGTTTGCCAAACCTCCCGACCCATTTTGGATAGCTTGGGTGGTGGCTTTGAGAGCAGCTTGACTTACAATTCTGCCAGTCTTGAGGCCATTTTCGACCATCTCTCCTATTTTGATTGCTTCTGCAAAAGGTCTACCCATCGCGGACATCATGTTCTGAAAGTAATCAGGTTCTTGAGCCTCCAGAAAAACAGTGATCAACTCGTTGCTATCCATGGGTGGCTTAACTCTAGCCGCTTGCTCCCTCCACTTGATGGCATACTCCCTAAAACTTTCGGTCGGCTTTTTCTTCATATTGGACAAAGAATTACGATCCGGCGCAATGTCAATGTTGTACTGAAATTGTTTGACGAAGGCCTGGGCCATGTCATCCCAAACATGCCAGTGAGAGATATCTTGGTCAATGAACCATTCGGAAGCTACTCCCACCAGGCTTTCCCTAAAGTAAGCCATCAGTAGCTCTTCCTTTCCTCCTGCACCCCTTAGCTGGTTGCAGTACCTTTTCAAGTGGGCGATGGGGTCGCCGTGTCCATCATATTTCTCAAATTTCGGGGTCTTGAACCCTCGTGGCAAATGGATGTGGGGGAACATGCATAGATCACTGAATGAAACGCTTTTGTGACCACCTAGTCCCGTATATTCTTTATATTTTGTTCAAGACTTTTCATTTTTCTAGCCATCTCATCTGGCTCAACCCTCGTGGCTGGCTTCTCATTTTCCACTGGTGACTCGTACTGAGGAGTCTGATTGGATGGAGCCGAGACCCCGAAAGCCATATTTGGAGAATAGTATTGGCCATCATAAGCATGAGATGGTTTGGCCTCGTCACAGGTGGTGGCGGCGGGATTGTATATACCGGTGCGCCAGACACGACGAGAGGGGTGTTCCTAACCTGTGCGACTGGAGGTCGCATATTAGAGGTACCGGGGCAGCATGGAGGTTGTAGGTAGAATCGGATCGCTTGTTGCATGGAGCGGTGTTTGAGTAGCCTGGGGTACGGTGGAAGTTCCCTCTGAAGGACCCTGGGGTGGAGGTCGACCGAAAACCCAAGCTTGATATACATCCGACAAGTGTTGTTTCAATTTTCTTATTTCCTCTGACTCTTGCTCAACTAACTGACCCTGCGGATTGTCATTGACCAACTCGATTTCATCACTATTATCCATTACCACTGCTCCCTTAGATCTTGTGAAGTAATGATGTGTTGCCAGTTTTCACCACAAACCAACCACCTTAAGCTTACTGTGTTAAGAGGCAACAAATGTGTTAGAGTTAAGCATTTTGCAGATAAGAATCACACGTAGATATGCTATGCTCCTAAAATATCATCATCTCTAATATGCTTTTGGAAGGCTTCATGTTTCATTCCGGCTTATCAGTTGTTATTTATTGACAATGTTATTCCTCCTTTCACTCGCCTTATTTTGATCCCTTACTTTGGTGTCATTTGAAAAATATTTGATTGAACCTTTTGTGGGTTGCCTACGTATCATGTCGCTGCATGAATCAGATCATTACGTAGTTCAGGTACATTAACCCCTTTTTTTTTACAAAACAAACATCTTTTTTGGTTCATTTCCGAATTTTTCTTAAACAAAAATCTTTTTCGTTGATTTTCAATATATAATAATAATAAACGTGTGTTTTTTTTTTTTAATACAAGACTCGAAAAGCAAGAATTACATAAAGATAAACAAGACCAGACCTGACTCAAACAGACTTCTTAGGATAAAAGGCGAAATAACAAGATCAAAACACCAAAAGACTCTCATTGACTCAAAAACAACAAAAGGATAATGAAAAAAGACCGATAACTAAAAGAAGACTTTGATCTTTGCAATAGAATCCACCAGCATCACTGTAATCAAGGCGCTTGTTCCTGCGGCTGACCCCCAACATTGCGGTATATCCTCTCCAAGTCTGCAGATATATGACGAGCAACGTTCAAAGATACTTCTGCAAACCGCTCGGGCGTCATTCCCTGACAACTCATGCAAGCTCTTGAGGTATACGTGGCTACCTCGAGGATCTTTCCCTTAATGTATTCCTGAGCCACATGCAGCTCTTGATTTTGCTGACCACGGGTCTCAGCTAGATCCAGCGCATCACGCTCGCGGTCCAAGGCCATATCTTTCTGGCGCCAATTTTCTAGTAACTCCCCTCCAACCGGTTGATCATACTCTGGTAGTGTATGTCTTCTATTTCAAAACTCCGCGATCTGGCTCTCCTTGCTTGACTCAACTCCCCCTATCTGATCCCTCAGACCTTGGATTAACTGAGCAAAACCTCTACGCTCGTGATCACGGACTACCCTGAACTGGGCTTCTCTCTCTTCTTGCTGCTGAGCGGTTGCGACTATGTTCTTCTTTTGAATTTGGGCTTGGAGTGCTTGCTTCTCTCGTGCCCACTGAGCCTTTTCCCGCTCAAAATCAGCCTGTTGTATGTCCATGGCTGTCTCCAGAATTCCCTTATCTTCTTCTAAAGTGTCAATACGAGACTGGAACTCTTGTGCCACTTCCCTTTTGGTATCTCTAACTCTGGCCCCTATCTCTTCCTCCCAATCAACTGCATGCCGTATGGATCTTTCTGGCCTTTGCTCGGGGATAGCCTGGTTGTGAAACTACTCAAGGTATGCGAGGCTTACCTCCCCACGTTCACGATCAACTACCATCTCGTCTATATCAGAAAATCGACCACCAAACCAAACCTTTTGCGCATAAGACTCCCTTGGAGGTTCCTCTCCCTTGAATTCCCACACGAACGGACGCATGTCATCAATCGGGGGCCTCTTTTGCTCTCTCCCTAGCTGGCGCATGACGCGAAGGGGCGCGTAGGGTTGGAAACCTCTGAAACCCATGAGTATGAAGAATGGGCGATATGTCGACATATGCATGACCCCTAGCAGAAGGGAACCAATAATAGCTCCAAGTGATTCTATCCGCATTCAAATGAAACC
>NW_017674952.1:13917-14479 GCF_001879085.1 Nicotiana attenuata
GGGAAGAGATGGTGAAATTTTGGGGTGGATTGGAGGGTTGCCGCCGGTGGCGAATTCCGGCGGGCGGCGCTGGGCGGCGGACAGGCGGAGTTGCTGGGGAGGAGAAATAAAAGAGAGAGGAAGAAGAAAAATGAAGAGACAATAAGGGAAATGGGGGCAAATTTTGGCCAAACTAGGCTTTAAATACCTAGGGTGGGAGATTAATCAGGACCGTTGGATCAAGATGGGATGGATGGGTAAGATTCAATCTTCAGATTACTAATTGAAACGATGTAGTTTTGATCCAAAACTACGTCGTTTGGACCCTCCCCTTGGCAGCCCCTTGTGGACCGAATTTGGACGAAATGGGCTCAAATTTTGGGCCAATTTTGACTCAATTTTAATTAAAATACACTAGTCCAATCCCTACCCCATTTATCAAACCATTAATCAACTCTTGAAATTTATACATACAAAAAATAAGAAAAACACACACACTCATACACACACACACACACTCATATATATATATATATATATATATATATATATATATATATATATATATATATATATATATATA